>NW_019396639.1:0-38682 GCF_000591075.1 Eurytemora carolleeae | reverse complement strand
GTGTCCGAATTTAATGAATTTAAGCCACGTCTTAAATCCCCCAAAAACCGATATTAACTGAGCCCGGCTTAAATCTTAAAAAAAAATAATTAAAATTTAAGTGGAACCAACCATATTTGAGCCGCAGCTAAAATTTAAACCGCGGCTCAAATTCTTTAAATTCGGCCTCTGATTAATTAAAATAAAAATAAAAATAAGAGAATCCCAAATTTATATAAATATACTAATTACCCTGTTTTCTCTTCTTTTTCCTCTCCAAGGTTAAGTGCTGACTCTGCAACGAGTGATATAAAGTACTAGCTTAGGTGCCCGGCGTTGGCCGTGAAACTCAAAAAAATTTCGAATTAAAAAAAAAAATTGAAAAAAACGACAATATCTTTCACATTATTTATCAAATAAAGGTTAATAATGTAATGCCTCTCTTTAAGGGTCACTTGGAATTCCAACGACTGAAGTGTCCCTTTGAGAAAAGAGTTAAACAAAAAGGTTCGGTTCGATAAGTTAACCAACCGCGTTGGGTCAACCACATACTCGGTAAGCTATAGACGGGCCGGTACGGTACAGACTAGACTGGCTTCCTTGTACTGGTTCGGATCATGCTACTTTAAACTTTTTTTAAAACTTTTTTTTGCATAATTTGTGCAGGAGGATTGTCACTATGTATATCTTTTACATTGAAAAAGTTATGAGAAAATGAACATTGACTATGGAAAAACTTCAGAAAATAAAAGAAATATTTGCTAAAATGACAGGACTATGACTGGACAAATATAATCAGGGAACCAAGGACTATAAAAGAAAAGACAAATATAATCCGTGAACCAAGGACTATAAAAGAAAAGACTAATATGATCCGGGAACCAAGGACTATAAAAGAAAAGACAAATATAATCCGGGAACCAAGGACTATAAAAGAAAAGACAAATATAATCAGGAAACCAAGGACTATAAAAGAAAAGAAAAATATAATCAGGGAACCAAGGACTATAAAAGAAAAGACAAATATAATCCGGGAACCAAGGACTATAAAAGAAAAGACAAATATAATCCGGGAACCAAGGACTATAAAAGTAAAGACTAATGTAATCAGGGAACCAAGGACTATAAAAGAAAAGACAAATATAATCCGGGAACCAAGGACTATAAAAGAAAAGACAAATATAATCCGGGAATAAAGGACTATAAAAGAAAAGACAAATATAATCAGGGAACCAAGGACTATAAAAGTAAAGACTACTGTAATCAGTGAACCAAGATAATCAAGGACTTTATAAAAGAAACATCTAATAAATCAAGAACTTTAAAAGAGAGATTGACGAATATAATCAGAGAATGAAGGAAGGATCGACAAATCTATCAAAATCAGATTGATCCACAGATAGGAAATTATGCATTATTTAAGACGAGGCCAACTTTAAAGGGTCGTCAGGACCTTGATCCTTCCAACCTGAAAACTGCAAAGCTCTGTTTTCTATAAAACCATCAGTGTTTAATGAGTATTTGGGAAAATGTGAATATTTGAGAGTAAAATATATTCCTAGCCCGTGTTTGAACTGTATAGCGTGGATTTGAGTTAAAAGTAAAATATATTCCTAGCCCGTGTTTGATCTGTATAGCGTGGATTTGAGTTGAGAGTAAAATATATTTCTAGCCCGTGTTTGATCTGTATAGCGTGGATTTGAGTTGAAAGTAAAATATATTCCTAGCCCGTGTTTGATCTGTATAGAGTAGATTTGAGTTGAGAGTAAAATATATTCCTAGTCCGTGTTTGATCTACAGGGTGTCCCAAAAAACATGGGAATTCAGTGACGAATTCGATATCGTCTTTTTAGATAATTCTTTGATTTAGTAAAGTGATACCTACTGAGAAAGCTGTAATTTGTAAGAGTTTCGTCTGCTAAGTTCACATTTTGTTTGTTTATGTTTTGACTGCATACGGTTGTACTTAGTAAAACAAGAAAATTACAGTATACAAACAGAGTANTGTTGAAAGGAATGGAACAGTTGGAGCTTCATGATGGTCAGCTCACAGGTGTCAGCATCTTGGCAGCAAAGGGTTCACATCTAGGCTAGGGTCCTTGAGGGTTTGCAGTCTGTAACATGTGTAGGGAGGAACTGATTGCCTCTCAACCCCTGGACATGCGACTGCTTTGTGGATTTGGACATCTGGAGGCTTAGACATTAGCAGCATTTGTTGCTAGAGTAGACATCGGCGGCAGGATGAAGGAGTTAGTAGTTCCTGATCAGAGGTGTTCACATCTCGACATTCTAAAGCTAACTGACGCTGTTCCCCACAAGTAGAGGCGGTAAGGGGGGGGGGGAACATGAGGAGACACATTTGGAGCGGATATAGTATTATAGTATTGTGAATCTTCCGCGGTCAACTTCGCTACACAGTAGTAATCGTCTTCGTGTTTTCTTGAATTTGTTACAACTGTACCTTCCCTAGCTTTGATTTACCAAGAGAACTAAGTGCTTCGGAAAAAAATGATTTTGCTTCAGTAAACATTCCTGTAAAATAGTTTTATTAGTTAGAAAAGAATTAATCCAGGGGATGAAACTTCAATTTCGCGAAATAACGGCAAAATTTTACGTAATTTCTAAAAAGGAAATTTTAGCTAAATTTTGTAACGGTTACGTGCAATTAGCGAAACTTCGATTTTGCGAAATAATGGAGTAATTTCGCGTAATTTTTAGAAGGTAGTTTAGCCAAATTTTGCAATAATTACCCGTAATTAGCGAAACTTAGATTTCGTAAAATTACATCGTAATTTCGCGTAGTTTCTACAAGTTATTTTTTCGAAATATTGCAATAAATGGGTAGTTAGCGAAATTTCAATTTCGCAAAATTACGCCGTAATTTCGCGTTATACAAAAGTAATCCGCGAAATGTTGCAATAATTACGCCTAACTAGCAAAACTTCAATTTGTAAGTATTTAAATTATCCAATCAGATTGGACATGGTTGTAGCGCGCATATCCTTACACATATTTTCCCGCTATATTCATTTCTGAGAATTAACATGTACTATACTAATCACGGAATGGGTTTGTACATCTAATCATCTATTGCAATTGTATTTTGTTGTTGTTGTTGTTGTCTTTACCTAATTCACATAAACATTTAGCGTGCCTCTGCAGTAACTTGTACTGCAGGTGTACAGGATAACCAGACCTGGAAATATACAGTACAAAGTACAGAGTAAAGTACAAAGTACAGAGTAAAGTACAAAATACAGATAAAAGTACAAAGTACAGAGTAAAGTACAAAGTACAGAGTAAAGTACAAAGTACAGAGTAAAGTACAAAATACAGATAAAAGTACAAAGTACAGAGTAAAGTATAAATTACAAAGTAAAGTTCAAAGTACAGAGTAAAGTACAAAGTACAGAGTAAAGTACAAAATACAGAGTAAAGTACAAAGTATAGAGTAAAGTACAAAGAACAGAGTAAAGTACAAAGTACAGAGTAAAGTACAAAGTACAGAGTAAAGTACAAAGTATAGAGTAAAGTACAAAGTACAGAGTAAAGTACAAAGTACAGAGTAAAGTACAAAGTAAAGAGTAAAGTACAAAGTAAGGAGTAAAATACAAAAATACAGAGTAAAGTACTAAGTAAAGAGTAAAGTACAAAATACAGAGTAAAGTACAAAATACAGAGTAAAGTACAAAATACAGAGTAAAGTACAAATTTTTTTTTTTACTTACTTCAGAGCTAACTGAGTGTCCTTTAGGCATTGTTGAGAATTACCCTGTCTGAAGAATAGTGCACTCCTTTCATAAAAAACAAATAATTAAAAGTATATAAAATGAAATTACAGAGGTTAATTAAATAGTCTCTGTGAAATTATATTAAGACTGCTTTGTTGCCAAAACCAACAAAAGTTACATTTTTACTAAATTTAAGTTGTTTGAATATTAAACTTGAAGAGAGGTCCAACTTTTTATGTATAAAAAGGACTGTAAGCGTAATTTCAAGTAACCCTCCATGCAAAGATGGCAATTTCCGATTAAGATCGGTACCTTTAAAAGCCTTTTCTAATCAAGTATGAATTCAGGCTCTGTGCAGATACCATTTGGGTTGATTGTTTTTTTTACAATTTATTTTAAAATTAAATCTTTTTAACAAAATGTTAGAGAGAGCAGTGAATTTTTCTTCTGACTTGTATCTTCTTTTTAGCTGATCATACATCTGTAGAAATCAGACGTATTTGCAGTTTTCAGTTTTGCCAGAAATTTATATTATTAAAGAACAGAGCACTGCTTTCTATGTCCTAACCCATAGATAAATAAATAAACATAGATAGCTTATGTACGCAAAATAACCAAGAATTGTACATTCCGCGAACTCATACTTCTAAGGGTCAAAGTGTACTTCAATTATAAGCGGGGGTGGTTGGTGTTTTAATGGATTTCATAATTATTAAACCACTCAGGAGTGAATTTTATTTCACTGAGCAATATATCATATTGACGAGAACTGAAGGACATGAGAAGGACTAACTAACTTAAATTTCTCTCTACAGAATTCATGTACACCACAAGTACTCAATGACATAAGAACAGCCAATGTTCACAACCGACCTAGTTAATCTATATAATAGGAATATCTTTAAAAATCTCTGTACATTTATATCTTTCAAGATGAAAATTGTCGTCTTATGCGCAATCTATCTTTATCTAACCTTCCCAGTGCCAGCTTGCAACTGCCTTCTGGCCCTTTAATTTTGATTTTTAAGAATAGATTAAAATAAAAGCTGTTCATGCATGTTTTGACATAACTTTGACTAAATTCACTGTAAAAAAATCCAAGGGGAAATTTTTGCCAAGGAGGGAAAATTTGGTGTTCTTCGCGCATATACATTGAATTTTTTTCCCACCTCCTGGAAAATATCTTATGCCGCCCCTGTCATTCTATCCAAAATTCATCTTTCCTGAATTCATAATCGTTAAAGTTTCTACAATAACTGTTCCTACTGCTTTCATTAATATTTTTGAACGATGTATTCATTAGCGAAAAATTCCGTTCTTCAATCGAAAAAATAACGACATTTTCCCGTTAACGGTGCACAACCCTAGCTTTGCCCCTAAAGTATCTTATTATTATTATTATTTATTTATTTATTAACTTACAACTTCTCAAGAGTACATAGTAGATAGTAGATACTTTGCTAAATGTCTCAAGATAACCATTAAAAATTACAAACTTTTCATCCAAAAAGTTAACTTTAAAACCTTTGGGAAAAAAATCGAAATCGAAATTTAAAAGTTTAAGAAATTTCGGTGGCCCTTCTAATGCAATAAGTCTATAATTAAATTTCAAAAATGTCTTTTATTGGAACATATTTAAATTTTTGGATTTCATGCGCAACCATTTTATACAAATTGTTGCAGGCGTTGGATGAGGATGTTTGAACCCAGGTAGTTAGTAGAACCCTACCCGAACCCCACAAAATCTTTTTCGAGCCCAGCTAAAGACTGTTCCAGCCCTGTCAAAGACTGCCCAAACAAAACTTTTATTAATAATTGACTTTAAAAAGAAAAATTTCAAAAATGAAAATGCGGGGAATAGGTTACATACTTCTTTTAGCCTTGAAACTCTTTTTCAGTGTGAAATTTTGTCTCCCTAGATTTAACGAATAATGTATTAAGTGGACTGGTCGCAGTGATGAATAGGTAATAGGAAAAATCTGTGAAGTCTTGAATACTAATTCTATCCAAGAACTAGGTCATAAAGTAAGTTTTAATCTATGCATAAGGGATGGGTAGTGTTCACTTTTAAACAAATATTTTGATCGTTTCGTAAACGATGAAAAAGGAAATAATCTTTAAGCTGGATAAATTAATTGTAAAAATTCAACAAAAAGGTTTCCAGTGTTAATTCCACATAGAAAACGGTACCCAATTAAAATCTTAATCTAAAAAAAATATGAAAGATAACGTCGCTTTTCTGACTCGAAAAGTGCTTAATTCTGGTAATTTTCATGGTTTTTATAACCAAAAATGCGCAATTAAGTCGCTTTTGCAGTACAACCACATATAAAAATAAACAAAAACAAGAATATAATTCATATCTTGACATGGCTTTTGATGGAGTGCCGTTGTAATTCAGGCATTGCCGTCTTTGCATGGAGGGTCACTTAAAATTAGACTAACAGTCCCTTTAAGCTATTTAGAGGGTTTATCATTTCTCTTGTGGTTTCTGATTGAACAGCCCTTAACAAGAGCTATATCAAACAAACAAGATTATCTTAATCCTCCCTGTAAATAGGGAGGATAAGTAATTATCCTCCCTGGAAATAAAAAAAGTAGGGAATTTAAGGTTGGTTATTTCGTTGAACAGGAGATTAAAATCTTAATCTAAAAAAATATGGAAGATAACGTCGCTTTTCTGACTTAGAAAAGTGTTTAATTCTGGTTATTTTCATGGTTTTTATAACCAAAAATGCGCAATTAAGTCGCTTTTGCAGTACAACCACATATAAAAATAAACCAAAACAAGAATATAATTCATATCTTGACATGGCTTTTGATGGAGTGCCGTTGTAATTCAGGCATTGCCGTCTTTGCATGGAGGGTCACTTAAACATTAGACTAACAGTCCCATTAAGCTATTTAGAGGGTTTATCATTTCTCTTGTGGTTTCTGATTGAACAGCCCTTAACAAGAGCTATATCAAACAAACAAGATTATCTTAATCCGACAGAAGGTCTAAATTTTGATAATTTAAATTTTCGACCTCAGTTGAAATCTCTTCAATGTTGTTAATTAAAACCTGTTTGCTAAAGCTAGAGCCATATCCTCCCCTTGTCCATCCCATGGATCAGCTGGTGCTACCAGTAGCGCCTGGTTATAGCACTCTAGCGCCTCCTATCAAACAAAAATTGAACCTCAAAATTTGTTTCGCAGTACGACTTTTAATTAAAACAATTCCAATGAACAGATATTAAATAAAATAAAGAATGCTATTGATACAATTTTTCTTCAAATATTTGCATTACTTCATCGTTTTGAAGGGAGAAGGCCGAATTCCCTGCGTCTCTCATATGCTTGCTAAGAACGGGGTCCTTCTCACCCTTCCCTCCACCTCCGCCTTCTCCCCCTCTTCTTATTCCCTGAAAATCAATCCAATTTCAGATTTGCAGAACAAAATCTAATACAGTGATAACAAGAAAACTGTGGAATAGGAAGACGACATTAAAGAATTGTTAAGTGAATTTTATTAAGTTAGAAAGCAAATAGTTTCACCAGTATTTTATTAAATGTGAAATGGGTCTGTTTACACTGCACAATTACTCATGTTCATTGGAATATTTAAAGTCATAAATTGAGTCTAAAAGTCGTCTTTCTATTCTGTAGTTTTCTGGTTCTGTATAAATAAAATTACTTTGACAGACATCAGACTCACAGAAAGCGTTTTTAAAGTTTCAGGAATAAATATCTAAATACCAAAATATAAATATCTAAATACCAGAATATAGATATCAAAATACCAGAATATATCTAAATACCAAATATAAATATCAAATTACCAGAATGTAAATAACAAATTTCAGAATATAAATAACTAAATTCCAGAATATAAATGTCAAAATACCAGAATATACATATCTAAATACCAGAATATAAATATCTAAATACCAGAATACAAATATCAAAATAACAGAATATAAATATCAAAATACCAGAATATAAATATCTAAATACAACTACCAGATTATAAATATAAAAAAACCAGAATATGAATATCTAAATACCAGAATATATCTAAATATCAGAATATAAATATCAAATTACCAGAATATAAGTAACAAATTCCAGAATATAAATATCTAAATACCAGAATATAAATATCAAAGTACCAGAATATACATATCTAAATACCAGAATATAAATATCAAAATGCCAGAATATAAATATCTAAATACCACTACCAGATTTTAAATATCAAAATACCAGAATATACATATCTAAATACCAGAATATAAATATCAAAATGACAGAATATAAATATCTAAATACCACTTCCAGATTTTAAATATCAAAATACCAGAATATAAATATCAAAATGCCAGAATATAAATATCTAAATACCACTACCAGATTTTAAATATCAAAATGCCAGAATATAAATATCTAAATACCACTACCAGATTATAAATATCAAAATACCAGAATATCAATATGTAAATACCAGAATATAAATATAAAAACAGAATGATATTAATGGCTAAAAGCTTTCTATTAAATTTTTCATTTTAAAAAGAATTATTTAGCTATTATTATACACATTTTAATTCGCATTAAGAAAAAAATAAAAACGCTTCACAAGGACTTTAAGGCAGGATTGCAATGCCCGATTTACAACAGTACCCTTGAAACCTTAATCCGATCAATAATTGGGAAGATGTTGTCGTTTATATAAGTCTAAATGTCTTTAATTCTGATGATTTCTTTATGCTCTCCTAGCAATAGAAATGCGCGAGTCACTTTTGGAAAGAAACCACAACCGAAAATAATCATTTTAAATTTATAAACATCGATTTTATACTTGATCAGCCAAAACGTTTAGTTTTAAGGGTACCGATGTCAAATGGGCAGTTTACTTACAGTCCCTTTAAATCAAATACTTGCATTAAACCTTTTACCTGTAATAAAGGCCAATAGCCTTCATGCTTGTAAATAAACTTTATTCTCTCCTCAGGTGACTCCAGAGTACTTCAAATACAACCAATTAGGGTTTCCAATCGGAATTCCGTTGCGCAGAATTGCGCGCAGCTGTTCTCATACATTGCGCGCAGCTGTTCTCGTACCTGGTGCGCAATTGTGTGGATTTGCGCGGAAATTACAGGGCCCGCAATTGCACGCAAAGTAAAATCCACTTGCGGGAAAACATTCGACCAATGGAAAACTGAGAATGTTTGCAGTTTTAGTTCAGCATGTTTATCATTGGATTAAATTTATTTTGATCCAATGTAAATGTTATTCAATATGTTTTTATCTACATAATGTTATGTAATTTTATTTGCTAAAATGGAGAGACTGGCTTAGTATGGTATGGTCGTCGTCGTAAATATCAATACAATGAAGACGATTTTCGATTTCAATTTTTAATGTCTACGAAGTTCTTACACAACTAAAATACCACATGTAACATGGAAACAAAGATAAGCTGTCATTCAAAAAAGTTTCTTTTTACTTTAGAAGTCAAAACTTAAATTGAAAAGGCATCTTTATTGTATTGACATAATTAATTGATGTATATATATCAATATTTAGCCCAATTTAAAGCCTTTAAAAACTGGATTCAACATTTTCTAATCTCCGGCGAGGATATTAACCTAGAGACTCAAAGGTAAGCAGACCCTACAACGGCCCAATTGAGTTTAATCAATTCAGGCAAGATGATTTTGGACTTTCTCTGTCTTATGCTGTTATATCACAGAGTAGGAATATCTTAAATGCCGTCGACCCTGGATTAAGTTATTTTTTCAATTTAATAAAGCTCTTCGCTTATATGTATATAAATATGTTAGCTATAGCTGGCCAAACGGCTGGACCGAATGTGCTGAAAGTTTTTGAGGGAACCCTTGAGCACCACGGAGGTAAAATAGGATAAAAAAATTAAATTCGATTTTTCAAATTCCACGGGCAATGCAGGACATTTCAGCAAGTCTATAATAAAGTTTATTATCTATTGAATTTAATTGATTCCTAAATTGATCCAATTTTTCACTCTTCAAGAAAGCTATTATCAGATGATGAACAGAATCGTTGACCTAAAATATTCAAAGAATTCAGAAAGAAATTTAAAAAGTGCCAAAAAGATAAAAATTCTTATTTTAGGAACTGTAGTAGATACCTCTATGGTAACCTCCTCTATCATAAAATACTATTCTATGGATACCTCCTCTATTTTTAAAACACTACTTTATAGATATCTCCTCTAATATAAAATACTTATCTATGGATACCTCCTCTTTTATAAAATACTTCTCTATGGATACCGCCTCCGTTATAAAATACTACTCTATAGATACCTCCTCTATTATAAAATACTACTCTATGGATACTTCCTCTATTATAAAACACTACTCTATGGATACCTCCTCTGATATAAAATACTACTCTGTGGATACCTCCTCTGTTATAAAATACTACTCTATGGACACCTCCTCTGTTATAAAATACTACTCTATGGACACCTCCTCTGTTATAAAATACTACTCTATGGATACCTTCTCTATTTTTAAAACACTACTTTATGGATACCTCCTCTATTATAAAATACTATTCGATGGATACCGCCTCTGATATAAAATACTACTCTTTGGATACCTCCTAAATTATAAAACACTACTTTATGGATACCTCCTCTCTTATAAGATACTACTCTATGGATACCTCCACTGTTATAAAATACTACTATTGGATACCTCCTCTGATATAAAATACTACTCTATGGTTATCTCCTCTGTTATAAAATACTACTCTATGGATACCTCCTCCGTTATAAAATACTACTCTATGGACACCTCCTCTATTATAAAACACTACTCTATGGATACCTCCTCTGATATAAAATACTACTCTATGGTTACCTCCTCTGTTATAAATTCTACTCTATGGTTACCTCCTCTGTTATAAAATACTATTCTATGGATACCTCCTTTATTATAAAACACTACTCTATGGACACCTCCTCTATTATAAAACACTACTCTATGGATACCTCCTCTGATATAAAATACTACTCTGTGGATACCTCCTCTGTTATAAAATACTACTCTATGGATACCTCCTCTGTTATAAAATACTACTCTATGGACACCTCCTCTGATATAAAATACTACTCTATGGATACCTCCTCTATTATAAAATACTACTCTATGGATACCTCTTCTATTATTTAATACTACTCTAAGAACCTGCTGTTCTGATAAGGTCTTCTTGTCTGCAAATGTGTTCGCCAACTTCAGTAATTTCTCATCATTCTCCATTTTTTCTTTAAGCAGTAAGTCTAAATCTTTAAAAAAACATTTGATTTTTTGTGGTGTTCAACTCAATTCAAAAGATATTAATTAACATTTAATAAATTTATGTGTCTATTTCATACTCTGGAAACATTTATTGACAATGAAAGTTTTAAAAAATGCCAAAATATAAAAAAAGAGAAAAGCTTTTTTATCGTTATACAGGGTTACCCCACAAAGGATGAAGACTTCAAAGATGACTGTACGGAATCTACGGAATATTAAAAGCCGATTTCTTACAGTCTTGATTCCCTGTAATATGAAAATTGTTTCTTTCTAGGCCAAATCGTGAAGTTCTTTTATTAAAGTCTCATCCTTTGTGGGTAACCCTGTTTGCTGAAATCAAAAACCCATAGTTTTCGGCTTAAACTTTAGAAAATATTTTACAATCAGAGAAATTTGAATCTTTCAGCGCGTAAGAAATGTCTGTTTTCATCCTAATTTAAAAAATTAAATTTAAATACAAAAAAGATGAAGTATCTCTTTCAGTTGAAATTAAACAGTGCACACTGCACATCACTTCCTTTAATAATATCNAAGTAGTTTTAGGTAATCCTTTATTCATAAATGATATTTTCGACTGAGGACGTTACCCTTGAAAGTTGAAACCTTAGTTTGATATCAAGGATGAACATGATGTGCCCATTTACTATTTTAGTGGTTTCTCTGAATAAATGACTATGTGAAAAAAAATGTTAAAATGTGTTCCACTTTCTCGACTTTCCAACAGATCTGCATCCCCCGCCCTCTACAAATTCATAGCTGCGGGCCTGATCTCCTCCACTGTTAGGGTTGGAAGACTTGTGTCTTGGAAAGGGTGTTCAAATTCACGAATTCCGCCAATAATCAGTTACATCAATTGAGGATTGTATCTTTTGTAATGAAGACGACATTTCTAGAACATTGGAGTGCATCTAGAGTAACTAACCTTACTATACAACCTTGCTATATACACAGTAGCGTACACAGGGGGGGCAGTAGTCCTCTTGCCCCCCCCCTGGGATTTTTGGGCAAAGGTAAAAAATAGGTGTTTTGGGTAAATAAAAGAGCTTGAGTAGACTTAATATAGAATAACAGCATTTTAAAGGCCAGGGGGGGGCAAAAAAAAATTTTCAGCGCTTCGCGCGAAAACTTGCCCCTCCCTGGCTGAATTCCTGTGTACGCGCCTGTAAATACACATGGTCAGACGGAGAAGGGAAGACATACCACACTTTTCGTTCGACCACACAAATGACGTCACAATTAACCATTATTTCGTGCGACCACAGTCACAACTTTTTTCGTCCGGCATTGCTTAAAAAAGACTAAATTATGAGAATACAAGACTCATTTTCAAGGAGGGATTTATCCGTGAGCCCAATTGATGGATTAACACAAAATATAAATATAGATTTAAAAACGACTAGGAGACATCAGACAATTCATAGATTTGCTTGAAAATACTTTCTCAACCGTTAAAATCTTTCTTCTTAAAACACAAAATAAAATCTACTACGGGAAGAACAAAAATAGTTTGGAAACTTAAAAAGATAGCTAGTGAAATCAAATGCTTCATTAAACATTTATTGAAGTTAAGGAAGAGAAATTATTTATTATTTATATTTTGAGAATACAAGCTTATTTTCAAAGAATTGATGGATTAACACAAAATATAAATATAGATTTAAGAACGACTAGGAGACATCAGACAATTCATAGATTTACTTGAAAATACTTTCTCGACCGTTAAAATCTTTCTTCTTAAAACACAAAAGAAAATCTACTACGGGAAGAACCGATCCAAACCGATTTATTTTCGCGAAAATGTTAGCATTTTTCGCGAAACGTTTCGTTCGCTGGAACTCGAGTCCCAATAAACAAGAAAGGAGTGATGATTTTGATTTAGAATAGTAATATATACCTACAAAAAAGCTCTTATCCGTAGATTTTTAGTCTGCTGATTTTTTTTTGTCTTATAGTTGAACTAAATTCGCGAAAATGAACGAACGAAACTTAACAGATAAAATTTTCACGAATTTCGAAATTTGCGAATTTGCGAAAATTTGATCATTTTTTGCGGAATTTTAGTTCAATTTTCGTTCGATATAAATCGAAATCTTTTTCTATTTTGAATCAAGAAGATTATCGGATATCTGACGTATTGTCAATCAAAACTTAAATAAAAAGTCGTCTTCATTGTATTAATATAATCGCCAATTAATAAAATACATTGTTTATCAGTGATTTTCTGCATTTCCATTTTCACATCTAGTAAGGGTATCGTGTTTAGTTTTGAACCTTAAATATACAGGGTTATGCGCAAAGGATGAAACTTTAATGAAAACCTGAACATTTTTACCTTCTAAGATCTGAAGGTCTTGAATATAGTTCGTGAATGATCTGGCAAAGAAAATATAAGTTTAAAGCTACAGGGAACATTCAATTTATAAACAAAGACCCAAAAATCCTGACTGTCGTCTCTTAGGTCTCATCCTTTGTGGGTAATACTGTACAATGTAGAATGTCTTATTCATGATTCTTGTTAAAAACATAAAAGATTATTTAATATGAAGACGACTTATCTAGGTTGATAGTATGTGTCCAAAATCCAATGTCCATACTGTTCATCTATTAAAGGACGTTCGACGGAACATGACAACATAAAAAGTGTCATGTCTGATTTGACTGGTTAATACTTTTCTGGGATTTAAATATTTCTGCAACGGCAGCTATGTGTAAGGGATTTCAATTTAACAGTTCTTAAACAAAAAGTTTTAACAAAAATTCGAAATCTCTTAACATCTTATCCAACAGTTGGAACAATGAATTCAAATTTTCGTGAAAATGGTTTGATGAACATTTCTAAGAATTTCGCGAAAGTTTCGAGCGAATTTCGCGAGAAAGTTTTACATGAAACGTTCGCGAAAATGACCGAAAGAGTAAGAGTTTACTACAGTGAATTCCAGATATATGAATACATACCAAGAGTTTTTTTAATATCGTATTACATATTTAAGATTAAATGTCGCGGAAAATTGAGTTTAATGTTAATATATCAATTGCATTCATATTTCAGGACCATTAATATACCTAGAACTAAAAGTAAAAAGAAGTTTTTTTAGAATTATACATTATAAAAAACTCTTTCTAAGTATTCATATATCCGGGATTCACTGTAAATAAACTGGCAAAGTTAAAGATTTTTGTGCAACCTCTGGGTACTAAGAAAATGATAAAAACACGGAATAAATTCCATACTGTCGTCTCTGTGTCTGATGAGGGCAACCCTCTTGATATTCTGTCTGTTAATGTATAAATGTTATTAAATGTCGTCTTTTCTACCAACCAACTTAATTTCTTTAGAAACCGTGATTAACGACTAGTTTTTAAGTGATAAAAGACAAATGTTTACGTTATCACCTAAATCTCATTTTTTATTGACATCCTTTACAAACAAATCATTGAAGATTTTATTCAATTGAAATACCATCTCCCAGATTTATATCAGGCTTATCTAGTCTTTCAATATTAACAGATATTTATCGTCAATTTTTAAATTGAATTGGCGAAGAATTTTTACTGGATTATAATTGCGACTTAAATATTCAAATCTATTGTCGTACATCATTCCTGAATCCTGGCATCTTGTCTTCGATTAAACTCTTTTGATCATAAATTAAAAACTCCTTCACAAAACAAATATTAAAAATAAATTCTTAACTTTTGCTTTCCTCATAGATTTTCAGCTTTTACTTTAGTGCTTCTTATTGGTATCAATCATTTTAGGCTAATCATTTTTATACATTCATCTGTTCATCTTGTTTTGTTTTTTAACTGAGACATATTTTTATATTATCTAAAAAACATTTGAAAATTAACCTATATTTTCTATTAAGAATTGATTGTCACTGAAAAAGTGTACTAACAAATAGTCAAACATACACATTATTCGAATCATACAAACAATCTCTGAAGAGACTTTTCAAACTAAAAGTTTACATCAATAAGTGAAATAGACTGACGACAAAAAAATATATTGGGACCACTTCCCATAGGGAACGATTTCGCAAATGGCAACTTCCTAAATGTTCATTGAAGCTTAGTTTAGGCCAGGGAAGATGATAGCCGACTACCGGAGCAGCTATTCAGCTTTAGTGAACACTTAAAAAAGTTTACAAATATAAGATATCAATTACTAGTTAAAAAATGCAATAATAATGATTAATAATGCGGAAGATATAGTCCTTTGAGTCCTTTTTGTAAATCTAAAGATATTTAATTGTGACAATTTTCTTCCATTGTTCAAGTATTTTAATTAAAGAATTAAAGAGCATTTTCGACTTTTAATTAAGTAAATCTCAAGTTTCACTATTGTATTTAGTAAATCTAAAAAGTATGTATAAGCCGGCATCAAATTTATTAGATAAGATTATGGGGATTGTAAAGGATGAAAAGGGATAATAATGGAAAATGGGGATAACAAGAAGTTTTTTTTTATTGTTTAAACAATTTAAATATTCGGCCAAACAAGGAAAAATATAGAAGATGTAGGAATTATTTTTCCGAAGTTGAAAATTTCATCAAAATTTGCATTAATTTAAAGAAATGTTCACTCGATGTTTATTTACCCATATTTTGCGGCTTTTTGACTATCAATTTTCACCGTTTGGAGATAAATAGCTTTAAATGTAAGTTTACTTTCACAAAAAAAATAAAATTTTAATCTTTTACTTTGGTGCGTCCTCATTTTAGACTGGACGTTTTCAAATTAATTTCCCAATCAATATTTGAGGCAAAATGGCGAGAGGGTACATTAGTTTTGATAAGACATACAAACTAACAGACTAACAGAGATTACTATTTTATATAAATGGTTGATTCAAGATCTATGTTGCTTTTGATGTTTTTAAACACCCCAGATCTATCTTTCATGCGTATTGTAAGCTGTACACCGAAATGATGAAAATGATGAAAATGATGAAAATGATGAAAATGATGAAAATGGATGGGATGGATGAAATGGACGAAAATGATAAAAATGATGAAAATGATGAAAATGATGAAAATGATGAAATGGATGAAATGGATGAAATGGGTGAAATGGATGAAATGGATGAAATGGATGAAATGGATGAAATGGATGAAATGGATGAAAATGATGAAAATGATGAAAATGATGAAAATGATGAAAATGATGAAAATTACGAAAATTACGAAAATTATGAAAATTATGAAAATTATGAAATGACGAAAATGAAGAAAATTTTGAAAATGATGAATATGATAATGACAATGTTGACAATGATGACAATGATGAAAATTATGAAAATGATGACAATTCGACGATGATGATAATAGAATGATAATGTTGACATCAAGATCATGTATAATTATGCTAATACTAATAATGGTAATTGACCAACATTTAAAACACTTGACGCAGGCTTTTAAGATATAAGTTGTATTTTTAGATTATCATCTAGGTTTGGTTGAAATTATTAGGACAAGTCAGTTACGCTACATGATTGACTCAATCCTAGAGAAAGATTTTTGGACCCTGCCCCCCCCCTTCATTTGAAAAAGTACAGTAAATTTGTATTATTTACACTTTATGGGCCGAGCGCTGCAGTTAGGATAGCTTATGGGCCTGAACGCCGCGGCTAGGATAGGCTAGGGAAAATAAATGTTCCAACATCTCATGTATATCTTATCTTATGTATATTTTTATGAAGGGGGGCCGGGGGGTCGACAAATTCTTCTCTAGGAAACTAATGCATGATTGTATGTTTTACCTGATACAGCGGATAAGACCAGTAGCTTGGTTATATTGTAAAGCAAGGGATTAGCAGATAAACCAACAATATTGTAGGGTTTCTCTAGTTCCTAATAACAGTGCTCAGTAGTACTATAGAAAAATAATAATAAAGGCAAATGTGTAGGGGTAATGTAGTTAGGGATAGAGATGGGGGCATTCCTTTATTTTTTATTTCGTTCGTGCGTGAACGGCAAGTTTTTTATCAATCGTTAAATGAAAAATAATTTCGTTTGTTCTCAAAATTATTGTTAATTTTCCATCTATTACGTTCGTTTTCTTAGTGAACAATCGTTAGATGAAATAATTTGTTCCAAAAAATCTTTCGTACAGTAAAAATAATCGTTTTTGTCAAAATCTTTTGGAAAATTTGTTCGTTCAGTAAAAAAACAGACTGTTTTTCATCGAAAGCTTATTTGAACAAACTTTAATCATCCGTGTTCACTTATTTTTCGTTTGTTATTTAAAAAAACAATAGTTTTTGCATTTCTTTGAACGATCCAAACACTTGTCCATAGTTCGTTCGACCATGCATAATAATTCCACTAAATAGTGTCACACAAATAATTACCTTGAGTAGGTCTCCTGAAAGTTTGAGTACATTATTTGCAAGAGTTAGCTGTTCCTTCTGTACAGTAGTTAATTTAGTTAACTTTATCAAAGCTTGTAATAAATATCGGGTAAACATGGTATTCTGTAAACATGAAGTATGAAAACTTCTATGTAAAAACCATTATTTATTTGAACTGCGCTTCAAATGAATATGCAGCATGATTATCTTAATCATGTGATATATAATGATGTATATCGTAATTGCGTCTATTTTTAGTGTACTGTATACGTACAAGATTGTCTAAATCATGTGATATAGATAATGACATAGGAATTGTAATTACGTCTAATCGCACCCAGTGGTAGTGGCGTTGATAGATCACGGGATTGTAGCCGTGTGGATTGTGTCCTGGTTGAGGCATTGATAATTAAATTGCTAGTGTTTGTGTTGACACCGATAGCTTATGAGATCGCGCCCAGTGGTAGTGGCGTTGATAGTTCACGGGATTGTAGCCATGTGGATCGTGTCCTGGTTGAGGCATTGATCAATAAATTGCTAGTGTTTGTGTTGAGATAGATAACTAACAAGATCGCACCCAGTGGTTGTGGTGCTGATAGTTCACGGGATTGTTGCCGTGTGGACCGTGTCCTGGTTGAGGCATTGATCAACTAAATGCTAGTGTTTGTGTTGAGATGGATAGATAACAAGATCGCATAGCATTGATCAATTACTTGCTAGTGTTTGTGTTGATATCGATAGCTAACTAGATTTCACCCAGTGTCTTACAGGTATTGTTTAACTCCTGAGATTCTCAGGTTTCAGCCTATACTTCCTTTCATCTTTCCTTTACAGTCCCTTTAATATATAAGCACAAATGTGGGTTGTTATTAGCTAAATAAAATTACAAGAAGACCCATTTATAAAATTAATTATAAAAGAAACTAAATTTCCCTTTTCAGGTTTCTCCTCCATCCGTAGATACAAGTTTATCTGTTCTGTGAGCAGTACACTAGGGTTCCAGTACTTCTGGTTTATTTTACTTGAGAGGGTCATGTATCGGATGAGAAAACAACCGATAAACAAGCTGCAGCAGATCACCTAAAAGATGAGGTCAACGCTGGAAACTCTTGTATCGTAGATAAAGAGATCAATGCGTGATCTCCTCTTTAAGTTAATCTACAGATTAATTTAATATTTATGTGTTATCAAAACAATTGTCAAACCAATCAGTTTAGTTTGCATAATCCGATCAGCTAATCAGAAGCCTAGAAATTTGCACACAACCAATGAGAGAACTCTTATTAGTTCGAACCCAGATGGATATACAAATAAGAGGATTAAGCAAATCATAAGTGTTCACATAGGATTTAAGCGATCGAGAGTAATGGTATCCAACAAACAAAAGTTTCCAGCTCCGGATTAATACAATTAAATGAATACTACAAACCTTCTTGAAAACTATTTTTTCCCTTTTACCATAATTTGATTTTGATGTATTTTACACTCATTATAATAAAACTATATTAAGAAACATATCATGATCCTACCTCTGTGTTCCTACGGTTAAACTCTGGATTGACATCTTCATCCTTCAGCAGCTCATAGCATAGGAAAAGAACATTTCCCAGGGTTATCATAAACGCCGCACTACAATATTTAAGTTATTTCTATAGTTACACCAATGACCCCTATTTCATGACTATCTAGTTCCACCAATGACTCCTATTACCTAACTATCTAGTTAAGCCAATGACCCCTATTACCTGACTGCCTAGTTGCACTTATGATCCCTATTACCTGACTGCCTGGTTGCACCAATGACCCCTATTACCTGACTATCTAGTTGCACCAATGACCCCTATTACCTGACTATCTAGTTCCACCTATGATCCCTATTTTCTGACTATCTAGTTGCACCAATGACTCCTATTACCTGACTATCTAGTTGCACCAATGACCCCTATTACCTGACAATAAGATCGATACTCCTCTTAGGACCCCTCTTCCGTAGAAAGGATCTCACACATAACCAGGTTTTTATATTCCTAAAGACAGTATCATTTAATTTTTTCATTTACGTTTAACAATGGTCCCCTTAAAATCTTTATCTGATAAAGATTGAAATTTAGTTATTTACAGTTCTATGCTTAATTGTCATAAATGATCGCTTTTCAATCTAGAAAAAATACGATATCTCCTACATTCTTGTTTAAATAAAGGTAGGGTACCTTTGTGACTTGGACATGCCCCTCTATATGAATGGAGCGTCACCTAAATTTACAATGACAGTCTCTTTAATTCCCTAATTAATGTGTACTTGTAGCTACGTATACTTTATATAATCAGTATACCCAAACCGTTTCTTGTAGTACTTCTGGAGAAATGTGCTTGAAAAGTTAAATGTTTAAAGAAAAGAATTTTCTTTCTTTTTATTTATGATTTATTAGGATCTTGAAACTTTTATCTGCAAAGGCGGACAACTTTTGACAGGAAGAACTTAAATATAAAAGTTTTAGCTGAAAAAAATACTAAATGACGAAATCTTACAATAATTTTAAATAATAGATGATTCCCAAATGTTGGGGGAGATATTTTTTATATAGAGTGTCCCAGCAAACATGATAATTAATTAAAGGGACTGTAAACATAATTTCAAATAACCTCCGGTTTTAGAATAGCATATGTTACTAAAAGATCCTTTAAACCAGTGCTTATTAGGATCTATTTAATTTTGATGCGGATCCTGGATTGATCGATTGATATAAAAATCTTTCATTTGGTAAAAAAAACTATCGTTTTTTAAATTTAGTTTTAAAAAATCCTCATGGTTCAAGTTATAAAACTATAGTTTTTTCTCTCAACATTTTTCGGAAAATTCGTTTTTTTTCAGTAAAAAATCTACCCTTTTTTTCAAGATCGTTCTTTCGTTTTTTTTTCATTAGCTTAAAGCTGGATACAGGTCCATTTTTTAGAATCCACAATTAGAATCGGCATCAAATTGGATATACGTGAAGGTTTTTCTATGTCCTTGAAATTTAATGAATTCAATTCATTTATCAAAGAGCTAAATTCCGGAATATTTAAATACACTCAAGATGGATTAGGGATTCCTCGAAATGAACATAATTTTTCTGCAAAGTTTGCGCAATTTTCGCACAAATATTTTTTTTAGCGAACTTTTGCGCATTTTTTGGGCATGAAGCCCAATAAATTTTGCGCGTTATTGCGCATTTTTTTGCTTTCGTTTGCGTTAAACCGAAAATTGATCAAAATTGACAGTTTCAGCACAGAATCAAACAACTGAAGGTTTATTAAAAGATTTACATAGAAATTAATGATGATTTTGCTGCTCTCAATTGGTTACTTTTAGTTACAAAATCTTCAAATTGAGGGACAAAAAATAATAAAACAAAAATTAGAAATCTTTTGAATCTTTGATTGCACAAAATGCTATTTTTTCGCGCAAAGGCGCAACAAAAGCAAAAATTTGCACTTTCTTTTGCAAAAATTGCGCAAAAGTTTTGCGAATGGAATTGACCACTTTGTACCGAATGGAAAATTCTAAAAATCTAAATTTAAAAATAAGTTACCTAACTTTGTAAAGACGAAAATGCGGTATTCTAGATTTCATCGATCTAAAAAAAATATTATAGGGTGCATTGTGTACACTGTACAGTGTACACTGTAGTTGTTTTGTAAACATATATATATATATTTTTTGTTTCTTGGACAGTACTCTCTTTATATCATTTTACCCTATATTTGTACAGCTTTATTTATTCTGAATTTGTTTATTGTTTTAGTTTTACAACATGACTATTGTGATTAATAATTTTTAATGTGCTCTCCATTTTACAGAAATTCATTAGCCATCTAATGATGTTGTAGTATTGCAACGAAATATATTATGAAGAAAATGGCAGTTGTTTAAAACCAAGAGTAAAAAGTTGGGTTGGAGACAGAATAATCATGAAATCATTGATAAAAAAAATATTTGCAGAAAAGACGGGGGGAGTTTAAAGTCTTAAATGGACAAAAATGGAAAATGACAACTAAGTTATTAAGTCCTTTATTTACTACTTTTTACAGAAAAAAAAACAATTTTGCTTTTAAGCTAGGGACCATATTTAAAAAATACTTAGAAGCCCCCACCCCACCCCAAAGAATATTAAACAAAAACTAAAATTGGTTTTTCTCACTTTCAAATCAATTCAGCTTTTGTAAATAATTATTCACCAGTGCGAAAATATATATTTCTTAAATATGTTATTCCATATTTTTGGTACTCTCACACCATAAAAATGTCTGCGTAAATCAGTTCTAAAGGGTTTGAGTCTAAGGTTCACTGAGTTAGAGGACAGTCGTGTTTAAAGTCCTTGGTTTTCAGAATATCTCTGAAACCAATGGTTTTTCGGAACCTGGTCTTTACCATTCAGAATTTTTCATGTTTTGGATTACATCTCCCCTCTGCCTGCACTCCTCCAGGCTGGTCATCTTGACCTCCTTTAATTTCTCTTCAAATGAGTTCCCTTAGACCAGACGTCATTTTTATTGCTCTTTTCTGAACATCCTCCAACACTTTTATATCTTTGGCAATCCATGGTGTCCACGCTTGCACACAATATTCTAAAATAGGTCCAACATAGCCATTGTAAAGATTTCATCAGACTCTCTTGTCCCTTGTAGGAACAAGCCATCCTTCCAGGCACTGAGTTGGCCTTTTTAGCTGCTGCTTGACATAGTAGGGCAGGCTTGGGATCTGTGCTTATTATGACACCAAGATCTTTCTCCAGAGCTGGTTTTTCAAAAATTGAACCTGCAGGAGTATACCGTCCCATATGGTGTTATGT
The DNA here is from genome assembly GCF_000591075.1 of Eurytemora carolleeae. Lineage (NCBI taxonomy): Eukaryota > Metazoa > Arthropoda > Copepoda > Calanoida > Temoridae > Eurytemora > Eurytemora carolleeae. The sequence continues at coordinate 16,456 of NW_019396639.1, read as the reverse complement.
GTTCCAGTATTTTGTCTTACAAAGTAGAGTACTTCACATGTGTCCCCATTGTACAGCATCTGCCACAAGTCTGCCCACTCTACAAATTTATCTACAACATGTTGCATATTCATCACATCATTTTCAGTGTCAACCATGCACCCAATCTTTGTGTCATCAGCAAACTTGGATAATAATTTTACATTATCTTTCACAGTGAGATCAAATAAGTTGATGAATAAGATAAAAAGACTGGGCCCCAGGACTGAACCCTGGGGAACCCCTGAAGTAACTGGTAACCAATCTGAGATTTCTCCACTGATAACAACTCTTTGTTGTCTCCCTGTAAGCCAGGCCTGTACCCAATTCAGAAGATTTTCTTGTATGCCATGAACTTTTAGAGTAGTTATTAATCCTTGATTAAGGACTTTATCAAAGGCCTTTGCAAAATCAAGGTAAATCACATCTACTGTGCAGTGTTACTTGGCGCAACTTTAGATACCCAAATCAACATATTTTGAAAAATTAAAAAATCACCTTTCTTATTAATTTATGAATTTTAAAAAAATCAGATTGTTTTTTATAAGTTTGAATAAGAATTTGTGCTGAGTGTTGGTAATTTTTTAAACAAATTCATATTGTCCCAAGTTATGTCTCGCAATTCAATAAATCAAGTCCCTGCAGGATATCTAATCTAATTGTTTGAGTGTGTTTGCAATAAACGTAAAAAATGAAAATGTCAAAAGTCTTTTAAGTTCTTTAATAATTTAATATGAACGGAATTATTTACCTTCTAGTTGATGTAATCTGAGAGAAGAGTTTGGCAATCTGAAACCTGAACAACAAAACACACAAATAAAAAAACAATTCTCTAAAAGTTTGCTTTATTACATCTTGTAAGGTAGATAATAAAACCATAAACGCTATTTCAGATTTTAATTTCCAAACGATTGGTTTAGCTTAAAGGGAAAGACCGGCCATGTAACATATTTGCACTGAGAATGCAGTATTGTAGAGAAAAAGTGTAGGATTCATTTAATACCTTTTGACATTTTTACGGTGTACAAATTTTCACCTATTGTTTCAGTCAGCAGAAGAAAGTTTTTACAATAATATGGACAAAAGATGTAATAATTACTATTCAATTAACAAGTTGAATATATATAAACACCGAAAAAGTTGAGAAAAAAAATTTATCATTAAAAATAAATAACTAAAATTCATTGTAAAATCTCGCAGGTTTATGTAAATTCTTCCAGCTGCGCTAGGGTCGCTTGTTGGAGAATTTCCTTATTTCAATTGTGAAGACAATATTTTGCAGAAATCTGATAATAAAATTATAGAGACAGCAAAGGTTAGGTAATGATAATAAAATAATTGATTCTATGTTTCTACTATGCATGGCTTTCACCGATAATTTCTTTTAAGCATTATGCTCCTAAATTGGTCAATAAAATATTTTTTTTCACAATTTTTCAATTTATTAGTGTAAAAACGTTTCTTCTACTGACTAAAAATAACTATTAAAATATTACAAACGACTAAAAATTGTACACCGTAAAAATGTAACATTGGTATCAAATCAATCTACAAAATTGCACTTTCAGCTCAACTACCATGTCTAGAAAGTCTCTCCCTTTAAAGGGACTTGACGCGTTATTTGTAGTGACCCTTTATGCAAAGATGCCAATGCCCGATTCACAATGGTACCCTTAAATAATTTGAATAAAATAAAGTAATGAATTAGATATCAATGCTGATCATTTTAAAAACTGATATTTTTAATTGTGATATCTCTAGAAAATTAATTTCAGAGAGGAAAACATAGAGGAATTATCAAAATAATTAGAAGATTTCAAGGATAACGTTATACTATGGATAATAGCATGGAGGGTCACTTGAAATTACGTCTACAGTTCCTTAAATATACTCTGTTAGGGTCAGCACTGTGAAGAATGCAATCTAAGCAACATGTTTATAGTAACAATTTGAAATATGTTAGACTTCAAAGCAAAACCCCTTAAAAATATTTAATTTGATAACTTTCCCCAGAATATCAAATCATAGATGGATTGATAAACACAGCTGATAAAATAAATAGTTAAACTAGTTTAAAGATGCAAAAAATTCTTTTTAAAGAATTAAAACACATAGATAATTCTTATATTCCTTGCACAAATAAAAACTATGTACTAATACTAATTAGTCAAGAAATAAGAATTCATTTAACTATTTTGAAATTTGATGTTAAAGACCAAAATACCGAACTCATGGCAAGTAGGCTTTTTAACGTGACACCGTATGAAATAAGATTCGATGAGAAATGAATAAATCCTGGATACATCTTTTATACTTGCCTTCTTCTAAATGCCTTCTCTGTGACTGCTAGTAGAAAAAAGAAAGCTGACCATAGCAGTATACGAATACAAACTAGAGACCAACCCAGAATATTTTAGAATCAATAAAGTTTATTAAAGTCAAAATATTATAAAAAAGAAAAATCAAATCTGAAACAACATAGAATTCTTTGAAGCCAAATAAAACAAAATTTTTGACAGATATTTTTTGCAAAATCAGTTTTGCAGAGAGTAATTGAGGTAAAAGATAAGATAAGGGAAGAGGGGAGGGTAAATAAACTTTTTCCTTGTGAGGGAAGGAGGCGAGGTAATAATTCAAATTTAATACTTTCGAACTAGGGATGTCAAAAAAAACATTGAACAAATTGTTTCTTGAAATCCTATTTTCAAGTATACCAGGCTCTCCTGCCTAGATTAAGCAAAATGATGGCCTTAAAGCTGGGATGACGAAGAATAGAGTTCATGGATACTTCAACATCCAAACTAGAATAAGTTTCAAAAATTGAAGAATTAAAAATATTCAAACGAACTGATTCAAATCAAATCAAATCATGCTGTAAGGAGTCTTACTATCCAGTATCAACTCGAAATTAATTCACTATGTTCAAGAATGAAGTGAGATGTTAAAGCTAGATTACTTAATTTAATTTTGATGCGGATCCGGATCATACATAAAAATGTCTCCGGATCCGGGTCATGAAAAATTCTTTAAGATTTACTGAATTGTAAGCACTGGATACTGGGATTGGAAAATTAGAGTTTAAGGCGAATAATCAGTTTGTTTAAACTTCAGCAGGTTTAGTTTGTGGGTTGTAAAAACTTCACTGTTTTAAACAAAACATCACGTAATAGATATTACAAATATACATCATAATATATTAAAAACATACATCATAATGTATTAAAAATATACATCATAATGTATTATAAATATGCATCATAATGTATTAAAAATATACATAATAATGTATTCAAAATATGCATCATAATGTATTAAAAATATACATCATAATGTATTTAAAATATGCATCATAATGTATTAAAAACATGCATCATAATGTATTAAAAATATGCATCATAATGTATTAAAAAAATGCATCATAATGTATTTAAAATATGCATCATAATGTATTTAAAACATACATCATAATGTACTAAAAATATGCATCATAATGTATTTAAAACATACATCATAATGTATAAAAAATAAAATAAAATAAAAAGATAATGAAAAATTAGAGCATCACCTGTAAGGTAAATAAATGATCTGAATTAAGGATTCAAAACACACTTCATCCTAAATAATTAAATATTTTAGAGCCTTCTTCATTAAAAAAGTGCTTCAAAAAAGAAAAGTTCTCGTCCGTCCAAAATAACAATTAATATATTTTTAGAAAGACCTTCTATAATGATAAATAATCTGCATTTTTTGTCTTCAAAAATCCATAAAGGAATCGAGAATTTGTCACAAACTCTAATTTTCTAATTCCTATAGCTCTGCAACCCGATGTCGTAAACCTTTGATATTTCAAACTATACATTTTGTTAGATCAAATAGTCTAAGTTTAAAATTTCAAAGGTTTACAACATTTGGTTGCAAATTAGAAAATATGGGGTTGTGGCAAAAACTCAATTCCTTTATCACTAAATCCAGTAATTTAGCAAAATAAGTGCAAAAACAAAAAATATGGCCAATCATACAATTTTACAAGGCCCTTGACTTAAAAATAAGAATATCCAAAAAATTTGCAAAGTGTACGTTTTAAGAAAAATTGAAAACTCCCTTTTAAGACTTTTCCATAATATTGTGCAAAAATTCTGCAATTAGTTTTCTTTTGTCATAGGCTTTCCAAACAGCTTTAAAATGTTTAATTAAACCTGGAAGTAGGTCTAAATGTGATAATCAACTTAAGGATTAATAATTGATGTAAAACAAAGATACCACAGTTAATCCTTCTCTTTTCTAGACACCCTGTATATATGTATAAATGTATAAATATAATATTAATATAATATATATTATTTAACTTTTAAAACAGCATACATGCCTATTGTCTAACCTGAAAAGTTTTAATGATCGAAGAAAGCTGGAAAATGGCGGGAAGTGCTCCGATTACCACAGCAAAGGCTACTCCGGCCCCGGCGTAAATATTTGAATCGGATCGCTCACGTGACCTCTCAAAAATGGCGGATCCAATCTCTAAGGCAGATAAACGTATTTTGGACGGTTCTTCTTTATTCCAGACAGTACATCCTGAACAACAAACATTTGTTCTTGCTTTTATAGCTAAATTGATATTTTTCATGTTAATTTAGTTTTAACTTGATAAAAGTAGCTAAAACGAATCAAATTTGAAAAGGTACACCTTGAACTAGTTTGGGAACCCAGTTTGGTCTGAAAAATTAACTTTTACTATAAATGTCAACCTCCTCAACTAAGCTAAGTGGTTCTACCGAGTTCCCCAATCAAAATTTGAGGCAAATCGGCTGAGGGGTTTATGAGTTATAATCGGACATACAAAACAAACAAACAGAGATTACAACCTTTAAAATATAGATTATGCCTGGCGCCTGCCTGTTCACAAGAATGTAGAGAATTTAATTAAATTACTATGATAATCCGAAATGGGATGGAGGAGATGTCCTGTTTGGTGAGGGGGAGTTGGTCCCCTGCCTTCATTGTTGGTTCAAATCTTCCAATTTTTTGGCTGCACGCCTAATTAATGTTCAAAATTTCTAAAATAAAATTGAATTGAATTTTAATGACCTCTAATGACCTCAACAAATAGAAAATGTTTCAACTATGGCTTTATGCATATCAAACGAAAGCTAGGGACCCAGGAAATACAGTTGCAGCACCAAATCCAGTGTTCCTAGCTTGTGTTTGATATACATAAAGCCATAGTTAAAACATTTTCATTTTTGAGGTCATCTTAGGTGATTAGAGGTCATTAGAGGGTCAAACACTAGATTTGTTGCTGCTACTGAATTCCCTGGGTTCCTAGCTTTTGTTTGATATGCATAAAGCCATAGTTAAAACATTTTCATTTTGGAGGTCATTTTAGGTCATTAGAGGTTGAGAGGTCATTGGAGAGTCAAACACTAGATTCGTTGCTGCTACTGTAGTCTCTGGGTTCCTAGCTTTTGCTTGATACGCATAAAGCCATAATTAAAACATTCTCATTTTGGAGGCCATTTTAGGTCATTAGAGGTCATTTGAGGGTCAAACACTAGATTTGTTGCTGCTACTGTATTTCCTGGGTTTATAGCTTTCGTTTGATATGCATAAAGCCATAGTTGAAAAATGTTCAATTTGTTGAGGTCTTTAGAGGTCATTAAAGGTCATTAAAATTCAATTCAATTTTATTTTAGGAAATTCGAACACTTACTAGGCGTGCAGCCAAAAAATTGGAAGATTTGAACCAAAAATGAAGGCAGGGACCCCTCATCAAACAGGACATATATTGGAATTCTGAAATCCTTCTCTCCCTCTCGAGTCTTAACAAGAATTTTAACTTATCAAAAAAAAACGTAATTTACAAATTTTTAGATTGAGGAAAATAATTTAGTTTGAAAGATGACCCTATTTTAACTCCAACTCCAATTCTAATTTCTCTCTTTCTAAACACTTCAATCTATTTTACAGGAATTTTGCTCTCAATAAACTTATGAAAGTTCCAGTCACGTTTTTGTCATTTAGGCTTTAGACGAAATTAACCATTAATCCTGAAAAAAAAACTTGCTGGATCAAGATAAAATGTTTTCATATGCAAAGAAACTAAGAATTTATTTCACGAATATAATTTTTTAACATTTATTCTTACGTTCCGCGCGAGTTTCTTTTAAATTCTGTTACGGAAAAAGTTTTGAACTTCTAAAAATGTCAGATAAATTGACAGAAAATTATATTTTTAAACTTTGTGTGTCTCAAAAAAAAAATCAATTTAAAGACTATTCTTCTATTTTTGAAAGTTTGTGAATGGCAGAGGGTGTATCAATTACATATTGTACGTATTTCGAACTTTGCAATGTTGCATTTCATAAAATAATTTTTTTTAAACGCATAATTTATCGCGGATTTTTCAGTTTTCATACGGCTGTTTTCCAAAAACCGTTTTATATGAAACTCTTGAAGACCAAATCAAATTCTAATCCGCCATAAACTTATCTTAATTAATACAAACTGCAAAAAAAAGTTAATAAAGTTAAACACATCGATTGAGTCGTTTAAACGTTCATTGAATAACAACTGACAAGCAAAGAAATGTTATACTATATATATAACGTTGAACTTTATCACATTCCAGATACAACAATATGTTTTTTATTCATTTTCACGGAATTTATCACACCTAACATTTCCTGTTGTAGGGCGATTAATTGATTTTATCACCCTATAACAGGGCTGCTATTGAATAAGTTGAGTAAAATTAAATAAAACTATACAGTATACACGTTTGTTATGGGTATCACGTATGCGAAAAAAGCTTTTGCTCGGATTTTTCGCACTTCATAATACCCATTACAATGACATAAATAGCTAATATTATTTCTGAACCTAATTACAATTATATAAACTAGGAACTCGGCAATTAGGACTGGGCGTCTTCCTATTTTTTTAAATCATTCCGTTTAGTTCCCGTGAAAGAATTATCGTTCCCCAGGAACGACGCCCAGCTCTAACTGTAATGTAAACTGTAATTTCCTAGAAAAAGTTTAAAGTTTTATAAATTAATTTAAGTTTCGTGAAACTGAACCTTGTTAAGGACTTAATAAAACTTTTATATATTTTCTTATTGAAGCTAAAATATGAAGATGTCCATAGGGATTCATCAGATACTTTACTAACGTAAAAAGTTTTCAATTATTAATAAGAGAATTTCGACTTTTAACTCTCTCAGGTTTTGAATTATCGATACCTCTGAAACCGTTTATCTATAATCTATAAATATAATTTGCTTGTCTGTTTGTTTGTATCCAATAAACGTAACTGGGCCGGCTAAACCGATCGGGCCAGAATTGTGTGTGAGACCTCACATGAGACCTGGGAAGGTTTATGATGGTTGATCAGAATTACAAAAAATTGTCTCCAGAATTTTTTGATTTCGTATTTTTAAATCCGCAAAAATGTTAATTGTTGTTTTCTGGAAGAGTAAATTAAAAGTTGATAGCCTAGTTTATGAATTTTACTATTCGGAAGAAAAAATACCTGATATTTGATTCAACCTTTAAACCATTTCAAGTGACTCGGAAGTGATGTTCAACCTTTTAAATGACTCGGAAGTAACGTTTAACCTTTCAAGCGACTCGGAAGTAATGTTCAATCTTTTAAATGACTAGGAAGTGATGTTCAACCTTTTAAATGATTTGGAAGTAACGTTTAACCTTTCAAGCGACTCGGAAGTAATGTTCAATCTTTTAAATGACTAGGAAGTGATGTTCAACCTTTTAATCGGAATTAACGTTCAACCTTTCAAGTGACTCGGAAGTAATGTTCAATCTTTTAAATGATTTGGAAGTAACGTTTAACCTTTCAAGCGACTCGGAAGTAATGTTCAATCTTTTAAATGACTAGGAAGTGATGTTCAACCTTTTAAGTGACTCGGAATTAACGTTCAACCTTTCAAGTGACTCGGAAGTAATGTTCAATCTTTTAAATGACTCGGAAGTGATGTTCAACCTTTTAAGTGACTTAGAAGTAATGTTCAATCTTTCAAGTGACTCGGAAGTGATGTTCAACCTTTCAAGTGACTCGGAAGCAATGTTCAACCTTTTAAATGACTCGGAAGTGATGTTCAATCTTTCATGTGACTCGGAAGTAATGTTCAATCTTTCAAGTGACTCGGAAGTGATGTTCAACCTTTTAAATGACTCGGAATTCATAAAAAATTCTTTTAAATAATAAAGAAGGGAGGCAGTGGCGCAGATAAGGGGGGTTATTGGGGTTATTCACCCCCCACATAGAATGCTGAGGGTAAATACCCCACGAATGTGTTATGGAAATGTTATTTTACACGCTCCTTGTCGTTTATATTCGAATGTGTTATGGAAATGTTATTTTACACGCTCCTTGTCGTTTATATTCGAATGTGTTATGGAAATGTTATTTTACACGCTCCTTGTCGAATATTTATTCGAATGTGTTATGGAAATGTTATTTTACACGCTCCTTGTCGAATATCTATCCGTATGTTTTATGGAAATGTTATTTTACACGCTCCTTGTCGAATATCTATTCGAATGTGTTATGGAAATGTTATTTTACATGCTCCTTGTCGAATATCTATTCTAATGTGTTATGGAAATGTTATTTTACATGCTCCTTGTCGAATATCTATTCGAATGTGTTATGGAAATGTTATTTTACACGCTCCTTGTTGAATATCTATTCGAATGTGTTATGGAAATGTTATTTTACACGCTCCTTGTCGAATGTGTATCCGAATGTGTTATGGAAATGTTATTTTACACGCTCCTTGTCGAATATCTATTTGAATGTGTTATGGAAATGTTATTTTACACGCTCCTTGTCGAATATCTATTCGAATGTGTTATGGAAACGTTATTTTACATTCTCCTTGTCGAATATCTATTCGAATGTGCTATGGAAATGTTATTTTACATGCTCCTTGTCGAATGTCTATTCGAATGTGTTATGTAAATGTCCTAACGTTGTAAGAAAAAGCTTTAAATTATGATTTTTTAAAATTTTTTTCTCGTTTTTACGTGTCACTCATTTATTTTAAAATTGACTTTATAAGAGTTTAACAGACACGTTTAGTAAATACATATATACACTCATTGCATTTTAAAAAAAATAGTTTTCTTTCGTCAGTTAAAAACAAAAATGGAACCACTGAAGAGCTAAAAATATAGAATTTATCAAAAAGAAAAAGATTGTGAGTATATAATTTTAAATTTTACCGAGAGTAATTGACTTTCCTTTGTAAAGAGCTGGGTATATTGTTCTGCATAGTTGTTATATTATAAATTAAAGATTAAAGGATAAAATATATTAAAAAATGTATTGAAAAATATATTTAAAAATATATTAAGAAATATATTAAAAAATATATTAAAAAATATATATTAAAATATATATTAAAAAATATATTAAAGGAAATAATGTTACATACCAAAAATAACACCTTTTTATATCAAATAAAACTTAAACCAAACAAAAAGTAAGAAATAATAAAATAAAATCACGCAAATCGCCCCCTTGATAAAAGTAAATTCAACCTATATGAAGCATAAAGCCTGACCGCGTCAACCTTGTTGCACCGGCTAGTCCTGTCCAGTGTCCAAAGAGTTATGTACAGTACAAACTGGGACCATAAAGATTGACCCGGCTCGGGAATTCAAATGTACTGCCAGTGAAATGAAAGGAATAGAATTGGTGCTAAGGATCCGGATCCGGATTGGATTTGAAACATTTTAGCTTGCTGAAGACGGAGACGGACAATTATGCGGTATCATGGATGCGTATTGCGTATTTAGAAGCAAAACTTAGACCAAAAAAGAAGATAAACCCCACTTTTTTAGTATCAACCAATGAGACACCATTAAAACCTGCATACGTGTATAAACTCTACACTCTACAGTGTAAATAAAGTTTCTGCATTAAAAAAAAAAAGTTTGCAAATTAGTTCTTGGTACGACAAATTAAAAAGACATTAAATAAATATTTATACGCTAGATTCGGATCCGGGGTGCATTTCTTAACAAGACAAATCCAGGATTGGGATCCGTAACAAAATAAAATGGATACAAGAACATGAATACAATACTAAATAAAATTAAAAAATTAATATAATGAAAATTAAACAAATCATTATTTGTAGATTTAAAATATCATCATTGAACAGTTCAATTTAATTCAACTTAATTTAATTCAACCCTTACCTGGGTTTTATTGGAAAAGGTTCACTTTCACTGAAATTTAAAAATATTCAAATAAACTGTCACGCTTTTATCTTTAAAATAAACAGATTTTTTATCATTATTTAGATAATATTATTTTTCATATTTTATATTCCTGAGTAAGCTTTCCTGGTCAGTTTCTGGTTCCGAGGTAAATTCCCGGAACTTGGGCGCATCTAAGATAAAACATCAGTAAATTCCGGGAACTTGGGCGCATCTAAGATAAAACATTAGTAAATTCTAATTGTTACAATCACCCTACAGCTTGCAGGTTGTACAAAAGGCGCTTCTAAGATATAAGATTTAAGTAAACCTGTATATAAAAATGGAAGTATACCTCTAGGCTGTATATAAACATGGAAGTATACCTGTATCAATACAAGGAAGTATTATCAATACAATTAAGTATATAAGGAAGTATACCTGTATCCAAAGCACTAAGGTTCCCTTCGTCAGCACTTTCATCAGATAATATATTCTTTCTTTCTAAATTACAACAGTGATAATAGTAATAATCCTTTTCCAAGAAAAGCTTTTCTACGCCACTTGTCATGTGTTTATCACGTAACTGACTGGACATGCACTGTATAAAAATATTACCTGTATAAATCGCTAGGGGTTTTGAGGGAATTAAGTTTCCCAAACTTTGAGGCATTGGAGAATTTTGTCGTCCAGTCTTCATAGGTGACCAGGGGCATGTATTAGTGCTTGATGTCTGGAAATATATAAAATATGTGCATTGTGCATGCTTAAAAAATAAAGAATGAAAAAAACTGCGTTTCACCATAAATCGTAAATATCTTTTAAAATCTCAATCCTGTATCAAAGAAATATAAAATCTTTTTTAAATTCTGTGAATAAATTTATTTCGTGATCTGAAAGATTAAACTTGAGAAAAACCTTATTCACTTTAAAACAAATTTAGCATGAATAAGTGGTTTCTTTAAAGGGATGGATTTATATTTACTATAAAATATTTATTTTTATTCCAAGGATTTTTAGAAGGCCCCACCACCCTTGAATGAGAATCGTTTTAGAAATATCATTAGCCTTGCCAACATTAAAAAAAGTTTCAATCATGAAATCATGTATACAAATATAAGTATGCAAAGCATACAAATATAAGTAAACAATGTATACAAATATAAGTATGCAAAGTATACAAATATAGCTGGCCAAACGGCTAAAAAACGATATTTTCTACATTCCAAGGGCAAATAAATAATTGTATTATACATAAACATACTATATATCTATATATAAATTTGGCTTGTCTGTTTGTTTGTATCCAATAAACGTCAAAACGGCTGAACCGATTGGGCCCAAATTTTTTGTGGGACATCACGTGATCACAGGGAAGGTTTATGAATGATAAAAATATAAAAGCCTAGTATTGTTAAAAAGTACTAAAAAAAAAATATATATATATATACTTCAGCTAGTAAAATTTAAAATAAAAAAAGCAAATAAAAAGTAAAAAGTATCTTATGAAAGCTTTTCTTCGAATTTTTTTTTGCTTAAATCTTTTTATTTTTTTTTAGAGAAACTCTTTTGTGTGTGATGTCAAAGTTATCAATAAGATAAGTGAAGGATCTGAAAACCTTTTTGAAAAGTGCTAAATCCGATAATTTCAATATGTGTTCCTTAAGTAGAAAAAAGAAAAAGTAACTTTTGTGGAGAGGTCAGAGTTAAAACTAAATAGTTTCTAGATCGTTAAACATTTTTAATAATCTATAATTAATCAGACAAAACATTTGAGGGTAGAGTTGTGATTTGGGCATTTCCATGTTTGCGTGGAGGTCCGATGAAATTTTGCCAACAGTTCCTTTAAGCTTTGATTTAATCAAAGCCACGTTTAAAGTTAAAATTCACCTTGAGTGGTTTCTCTGATGTTGGTTTAATCAACTCACACTCAGACTCCGGCCATGGAAACAGTTTCTCTGGGCTAGAGGAGTTCAGGAGCTCACCCCCTCGCATACTCTTGTCTATACTAGGAGCCCTAGATAATATATATACTAGAGTTCAGGAGCTCACCCCTTGTATACTCTTGTCTTTACTAGGAGCCATAGATAAAATTAAAAAACTAATTCAGTCACAGAAAAGTTAACTGATCTCAAATCAAGTTAACTTAAATAATCTATATATTTTCCCTAATTGGACGATAAAATAAGAATACCTTAAAACATTCCTTACATTTGGGAGAATTAAATAAAATTAATTAAATTTAAATTATTAAAACTAAATATATAGAAGGGGGAGGGGGGAATTTTGCTCTTGTTTCTTATCGAAATTAAAATAAATGGAACTTTGACCAATTCCCAATGTTTTATTTAAAAAGAGATTGGTTTGTCCTCCCCCGAGAGTAAAATAAGTTTACTTAGTTTCAAACTCCGGTAAAAGAAATACCATAGATTAAATTTAAGTGAGAAGTTAGAGAAACACTCTACAAGTCAAAGAATAAACTGAAAAGAGGAAAATATAAAATCTATATATATAAACAGTGATAAATGAGAAATTAATGTTGAGGAAATAATTTGTAAACGTGCACAATAAAATATGTCCTAGGGTAACCACTAACTGTTCAAAATTTCCCCAATGAACGGTCCATATGGTACTGGCAGTGTTGATACAAGTTCGAACATTTGCCATAAAAACAACAATAAACGGGAGCATAAAATGATGGTAAATACAGGAAATATGAATGATGGCATAATATAGCACGACAACGAAACATGGAACTAAAAATATGGTATGTGCCTGTACGAACATTGCACGACAACGAAACATGGAACTAAAAATATGGTATGTGCCTGTACGAACATTGCCAGATACAATATGAGCGACCATAGAAAAAGAAAAAGTTCTTTTATGCACTGGTAAAATCATCCTAGAATAAATTTAAATATGACATGGATAATAATGATAATTCAGATGAACAGTACAGTATATTTGGAGAATTTAAAGAATAGAGCTTTTGAGAACCACCATTAATATGTGTAATATGCGACATAGAAAATAGTAAATAAACATGGAGAACGGCGAAGAACTCGCAGAAATAGGTTGAGAGATACCATTAATATGCAATATGCAGCTATAAATGAAAGTATATAAATACGTAAATGCAAAATGGGCATAAAACAACTTGAAATAATATGGCCTAGCTAACAATCGATAATCCAAATGATAATAAATGGCCTAGCTAACAATCGATAATCCAAATGATAATAAATGATTATGATTACGATTGTGATTATGAGTATGAAGTATGAATGTGAACCATGACTACCCCTGAATAGGTCGTCTTTAAAATGTACAGGAAGTGCAAAACAAATGACACGACAAAAAAGAAACGCCTACAACGGGATTGACATGAGTACTTCAGTTGAGAAAAGCCGGTCAAGACAAAAGAATGTCTGAGTGCGTGGTAATAATAAGAGATGGTGAATCAGTCAAGGCGTGTTACAGGGTTGATGCACCCGACACGCAAATTACCCTGCTTAAGGAGATGATAAAGGCAGGGATATATGTTAGAGGAATGTAACTTTTTACTCGAGATTGGTTTGATTCAAATTTTTAATGTGTGGTTGACAATAAATAGAACTTTCTACAGTGCAGTTTTTGACACGGTTAAAATGGCAAATTGTTATCCACGTAGATATTAAGGAATTTGAAAAGTGTTTAAAATGTTTAATGGCCAGTCTTTCTACAAATTATGTTATGTTTGTCCTTTTAAATTTCAGTTCAAATAACTTTTTACTTAAAATCATAAAAGTGTCTAAATTATTAAATTTCAGATTAAATAACTTTTTACTTAAAATCAAAAATTGTTTAAATTATCCCACGTCAGGTCTAAATAAATTAGATATTAATTGAGTTCTATTTGGTTATTTGGTTATTTGGTTGATCAATTATCATTAATTTGGTCCTGTAACATATATCCAAATTAAAAACAGGCATCAAAACTTGCAATGACCATTGAGGCACTCCCCGAAGCGTCCGGAGACAGAGAAGTCCTACTAAAGAGAATACACGATCTAGTCCGTAAGGATGTTAAATTCGACCCGGAGACTAGACCAGTATCCATCCCGGAGGTGATACAACGAATCAACGAGAAAAATCTATTCAAGGACAAGGCCTTTGGGTCCAAGCTTAAGGATGATGTTATCAAGATCCTACTGACTAGGCCATCTAAGGTATGGCAAGCAGTTAAGCTTAAGGAGGAAGGCAAGGATCAGGAAAACGATGCACGCCTAGATGAGCTGGCCCGTACAAGCTGTGTGATGGAAGATATGATGATCAAAGCTAATATATCCACAGAGGAGAAGATGGAGGCAATCCTGAGTAAATGCACGGAGATAATGGAAAGCGTGGCAAAGGTACATAGTAGATTGGATAAGCATTCCAGCGAATGCATTGCCGTTGATGGTACACTAAAACTGCTGCAAAAGATAGCAGACAGAGTATGCCCGCCTGAGCCAAAGGAAGAGATCCAGGAACCCTTGTTCCAGTGCTCCTACTGCGAGATGGATAACCACAAGTTCAGTGACTGTACCGAGAAGGTAAGGTGCATGAAATGTGGACTATTTGTGCATAAACAGGACTCATGCAACTGGGAGAAAGATTGCAATAAATGCGGAAAACCAGGGCATGCTGCAAGACTCCACGATGTAATGAACCAAGCGGACAGAATCAAAATTGTTAACCTCCATGGGACGGAAGCATTCGGGCACTTTATGGCTGTAGGTGAGCAGCAAAGCACTTCGGGAAGTTACTCTGGACGTAGGGGACGAGGACGTGTCCTAGGATATGGTAAGAGAGGACGCGGTGGACGCAACTACTAAGACCGGATATCGCAATGTAGTATATGAAAGTTTTATCTTTTAGATTTAAATATCAGTGATAACAGAAGTATAAAAATGTGGTTATGAAAACTTAATATAAATCTATAATGTGTCTTTATGAAATAGTTTTAAACAGAACTATATAAAAAATGTATTTTATCAATAAAAATGTCAGTAATAACAGAATATTATATGCGTTTTTATCAATACATCTTGTTTTAGTATTAACATAGACTCCCGACACAGGGACAGTTTATTATCATGAAGGAAAAGATCCTTTAAACGAATTCACATGCTCGGCCATGCAATAGTAATCGACTAAATCCTGAAGGTTAACTGATTTATCAATCTATGAAACGAGAGCACAGCGTAATGACTGTGAGTATGCTAAATTAACACGGGAATGTATAAGTCAGCACCATGTAATGAGTGTGAGAATGCTCGAACATACAAATGTAATCGACTAAATTCTAAAGGTTGAATGATTTATCAATCTATGAAATGATATCACAGCGTAATGATGAGTGTGAGAATGTTCGGAAATGCAAAAGTAGCATAAAACAACTTGAAATNGTTCTTTCTTTCTTTCTCTTTCGTTCTCTCTTTCTTACTCCTTTGATCTTTCTCTTTCTTTCTTTCTTCCTTTCTCTTCCGTTCTTTCTTTCTTTCTCTTTCGTTCTCTCTTTCTTACTCCTTTGATCTTTCTCTTTCTTTCTTTCTATCTGCCCTCTTTCCTTCTTTAATTATTTCTTTCTTTCATTCTTTCTTTATATCTGTCCTTATTTCTCGCTTTCTTTCCTTCTCTTTCTCTCTTTCTATCTGCCCTTCTTTACTTCTTTAATTATTTCTTTCTTTCATTCTTTCTTTATATCTGTCCTTACTTTAGTCTTTCTTTTCTTTTTCTTTCTTTCATTCTTCTTTCTATCTGTCCTTATTTCTATTTTGCTCACTCTTTCGTTCTCTTTCGGTCTTCCTTTCTCTTTCGTTCTTTCTTTCTTTCTCTTTCGTTCTCTCTTTCTTACTCCTTTGATCTTTCTCCCCTTATTATTCCATATGAGAGTACAGGGACGGATAAGCACAAATGATGATAATAGCTGATGTCGAGCCGGAAGCCGGACACAAATAAACCCAACTTAATAATTACGCATTGGAGTGAAAAACACAATAATGTAGCGACTAAATAAACACGCATGTTAGTACATATACATGCAAGGCTTCCCTACATTATAAAAAAAATTTATTTTTTCTCCTTTTCTTTTCCTCATACATAATAAGTGTACCGGAAAATATTATACCCGAAAAGCCAAGCTGTGAGTCAGACACAACTGAACTCAACACAAAATGGTTTTATAAAAC
>NW_019396638.1:379628-385817 GCF_000591075.1 Eurytemora carolleeae | reverse complement strand
TTCAGAAATGGAAAAAAACAGAAAAAAAAAGTATCTTTTAAAATCGTTTCCGACGTTATTGATTTATTTATTTATAATTGTATGTACATAATAACTCGTTAAAAAAAAAATCTTGTGATAAATTCATATTTTCAACAATCTTGTAAACCATATAAACAATGATACTCAAATAAATATCTAGATTTTAAAAAAATTTATGGCAAGTGTTACTTATGGCGAATGTATTATGGCAAATGTAATTATGGCAAAAGTATTTATGGCAAAAGTATTATGGCATATGAAACTGAGCTCTTCATAGGAAGTTATTGTAGTGGAACAAAAAATCCAGTCCAAAAAAACGCGACATCTTTCATATCATTAGCTTTATATCATCAATCTTAGATCAGTTGAAGGAAGAGGTATATTTGGTTTAAAGATTGGAAGTTCCCCCCTGGGAACTGAAACTAGAGCTTTGTGGATAGATGGAGGAATACATGCTAGGTCAGTATCTAAAGAATAAGGCAAAAATAATGATATATATAAAGATTAAAATTTCCCTGTATGATAACTGACGAACTGCAGTAATTTTTAAGAATGTTAATTATTTGAAATTAACTTGTTTTGGGGAAATTGTACTGACATCTAAAAATGTTTTTAAAACTAAAATTCACAAAAATCACTTTGTAAACATAGTACTTGAATATTATATTATACAGCGAAGTTTCATTTTTCTAAATAAACCATGGAAACTTTTAACAGATTCTTTAAATTATCTTTTTGTGATTATTGGAAAGAAATAGGACACACTCATAAAAATGGATTCAATTATTTGAATGAATTGAAAGTTATAAAGAATTAACAGTAATGAAGTAATTTGAAGGACTGTAATTGTTGTCTTCCAGTCTGGGGAGAACCAAATCTAATATGTTTATATAGTTCTTTAAGTCATGTTGCAACTTAGACCTCAATATATATAAAGTTCGTTTATTTTCTTCAATTATTTGTTGCTACATTTTGGTGACCCCTAGCCAGACCCCAAGGCGGGGGTAGGAGGCCTTGATTTGGCTTCAAGTCAGGGGGTTAGGGCGCCGCTGAAGTCGGGGCAACATAGCTATTTAGGAAGCCGTTAATAGACCAGCAAGGCATGAGTGAAGTCCTACCTCAATATCTGCCACATCATATTTCTAATGAGTTCTCATCAGTCCGGGGGCCCTTATGTTGCTATCTCTCTGTCTATCTATCTCTGCATCAACAGATGTGGAACAAGAATTGGAATGTGTTGATAAAACAGGATCATAGAAGCCGCTAAAGATGGTCAACTGAACCTGCACCTGCAGCTGACTGACCCCACTTCCCATCGGAGAAATGACCATCATAGAAGCCGCCAAAGATGGTCAACTAAACCTGCCCCTTTAGCTGACTGACCCCCCTTCCCTCGAAGAAATGACCGGCCAGGTTGGATAGAAGAGAAAGGTGGGGTGCCAGGATATAAAAGGAGACCTAACAAAGAATAAAGTTATTTGCGATGAAAGCCTCTTAGAAAGAGTAACCAAATCCCTCCTGCTTCAGGAAGGAGGGGTCAGGAGGGTAACCATGTGGGGCCAAAGTTTGAAGGCTGCTTCAGCAGGTTAGAGTTCCGAAGCCATGAGAGTCACTGAGGAATCCAGCTAAGAGATCAGATTCAAGATGGACCAGTCGAGTCTATAAATCCAAGAGTCCGGAGTCCGAGTCTTCAAATCCGATAGACCCATATCCAGCCCTCACCCCTTTAAGTAGAATTGTAATTTATGTTAACCTTTAATTTTGTTTTATGCAATTAGCCAGGTTTCTTCTTGGGACTTTTATGGATCACCTTCCTGCAGAGTTTAGATCCCATCTCCTGATGGAGATGATTGCTGATCCTTGATGGATGGCTACCAGAGCAGGCTATGGACAGTACAAGGAAGGGTTACACTGTGCAATCTCTCTCATCTCAGGATATTGAGGATGTTTCCCTTGTGTCCCGCAGGCCCAGGACAAGGGCATTCTCTAGTGGAGCTAAAACAAACAGTCCAGGTCCATCTACATCCTACTCCTCCTCCTCAAAGTGTTAGTATCATCACCGCTGGGGAAACCAGGCAAACCAGTGCAGATCACCATTTTCCCAGATGGGAAATTAGTTGACATGGTTAACACAGTTCCCACCAAATCTTCTTCCTTACCTTTGTTATTCCTCAAGAACAGGCTGAGTATCCACGAGAAATCCAAGTTTCTCGTGGATACTGGTGTTTCTATGTCTGTTTTCCCACACCTGCCCCGCTCTCCTTCAGCTCCAGATTCTGGAATCCTGTAGAGAACCTCTGACGGTTCCCCTCTGAACATCTATGGTTCCTGCTGTTTCATCTAACTCACCCAACAGCAGTTCAGATCTAGACACATCTCTTCTTTCTACCCCCGATGAGTTCTGTGATCTCCTGTCCGAGTATCCAGATGTAGTTTCCTCCAAGTGTTTCTTTGCCTCAGATCCGAAACATTCCATCTGCCACACCATTCCAACCCTGCCTGGCCCACTGGTGTTAGCCGCTCTGATGCAGAGAAGCTGGAATCAGCAAGAAAGGAGTTTGCAGCTATAGAATATAACGGGATTATTCAACATTCTTCTTCTCCTTGAGCAAGCCCTGTACATATGGTGAAAGAACCTGATGGTTCCTCTAAACCTTGCCACAATTTCTGCTGTGTCAACACTCAAACCATTTCTGACAGGTATTCCTTGCAAATATTGCAGATTTCTCAGCTAGGCTCCACGGCAGTGCAAGGTGTTTACTAAGTTAGATCTAACCTAAGGATACTATCAGGTTCCAATATCTACAGGAGACATTCCTAAAACCCCAGTGATTATGCCTTTTGTCCTGTTTGAGTCATTGAGGATGCAAATTTGGTCGCATTGATCTGGCTCCAAACTCCTCAGTAACACATCTTCAGGTATCCTCCACCCACTGGTTCCAGAGAAGATGAGAAGGTCTGATTTCAAATCAATTCACAATATTGCTCATCCAGGCAGGGGTGCTTCTCAAAGACTGGCTTCAGGAAGTTTTGTCTGAGAAGGTCTCTCTAAAGGACGTCAATTTGTGGTCTCAGTCCTGTCTCAGTTGCCAGCTGAGCAAGATTCAAACCCATATTAAGTCTCCTACTCAACAGATCCTGGTTCCTGGACCAAGGTTTTCACATATTCATATAGATTTGGTTTGACCTCTTCCTCAATACTGCAAATATACTTTCCTTTTGTTACGCGAGCCATGCTGCGTATAGAAAGTCTGTTTGTCGCCCCTGTGTATTTCTGAGTTCCATTAAATATGTACATATGTTTATATGGGTTATAGCAAGTGTTTACTATCCATACAATTTTGATGCGAATGCAGATCCAATCTAGATCCTGGATCAGCACTGTAAAATAATAGATGGATCCTGGAAGCCAAAATCATTTGAATTCAAAAGATCCAAATCCGGACTGGAACAAAAATGAATCCGAATCCAAAAAGCCAAAATGCGGATCCAACAGATCCAGATCCTTTAAGCTCTGGTTATAGCTGTACTATAAAGTGTGTACACTATGTACACATAAACTATACTATAGGTAAACTTATAATTAAATATGTTTCCTACATATATCAGGGAGCTTCATGAATGTCTCGGTCGTTCTATTGGTAGTTGGTTCTGGAAAATAATTTCAATGTATATAATACTATATTTTAATCTAACAAAATATGATATTAATTTTTCCATTTAAAAAACATTTCTCACCCAAAACTGCATAGTTCGTGTAAAGGGCCACCCATCTCTCCTTGTCTAAAAAATATGATATTAAAAATTTTAAATCATATTAATAATTTTAAACTTTACAATTTAGGTCACTACCCTCTCCCCTTATTTTTTCCTTTTTTCCTTGAGTTAGCTTTGACACACTTAGCTTTTCTACACATTTTTCTTGAAGGTGTGGAGGGGGGGGAGACATGCTACACATTTTTAGTTATTTAGGACATAGAGAGGGGGAATGGGACATCTGGCATCCTGTAAATTTTTCTTCATTCACTATTTGTGAAAAAAATAGATAGTGTAAAGCTCAAATCCCCTTTCAATTTTCTTCTTCAAAGTTTTCTTCTTCTTTCCTGTTTGTTTTGTTTTTTTTCTGTCAAATTTTTTTCTTCTTCCTTCTTGATTCTTGTTTTTACACTTTAAGGCCTTTCCAAATAGTTCTTTTGACATCAAGTTGTGGAGCAGGCAGGAAAGAGATAAGGAGGTTTGTAGGAAGAAGGGTATAGGGGATTGCTCCCTGTGTTCCTTCATTTTGATCAGTTTCCCAATAAAGGGGGATTAAGGAAACCCATGACTACACCCCTTATGTAAAATGAGGACTTGTGAGTAGGGTTGTTAATTGTTTTTGTAAACGATCATTAAACAATCGTTTTTGTTTTGTTCTCAAAAACGATCGTTTCGTTTTCGGAAAAAAAAAATTGTTTTAAAAACGACCCACTCGTTTTGAACTTTTAGAAAACGAATAGTGATCGTTTTTAAAAACGTTCATTTCGTTTTCGATTTTTCGTCGTCGTTTTCATAACGAAATGATTGTTTTTCTGAAAAATGAAAACGTTAACATCCCTACTTGTGAGCCCTGAAAGCTCTCTTGAGAGGAATCTTCCAAAGCAGTCCAGTCCTCACATCTGGTCAAAAAAACAGTTTTGTAATAAAGATTCATTCATTTGATATTAAATGATCTACGGTACACATAATTTATTAAAAGTAAGATACAAACTGAATATGATACTAATGATAAAATAATATTGAAGATGAGAAGTCAGAGCTGCAGATCTCGTATTCGTTCTCATTCTTCAAGCTGAGATGGTTGATCACCAACTAACTCGTCTCCCGGGTATCAGTCAACCTGCCGGGTTCACGTTGGGAATCCCTAGCTTTATCAAACTCCCTAAGTCAACACCCAATCTACCTCCGCTACTAGCACCCAAACTAGCGTCAGGTAGATAAATCGGGTTTTAAGCTTGGCATCATTCTATTTATACATATTTACAATCAGGGTGTTTATTTTTAACCCTGGGATCATGAAATTCCTGCTTCCGCTACAATACCAATCATTCTCAACAAATCTAGCTGGCAAGGATACCTTTTGCTGTCTGGAAAATCTTTAAACAATTAAATATACATGGATATGGGAAAATCTGCTACTAGGAACTAGAATCTGTAGAACTGGAACTTTGATGTGAACCTGGAGAGAACTGTTTTGGTGGCAGAGAAAGACTTATTCATTCCCAGATTCCAGAAGTGATGATTTGCTGATGCTCTTCAGTTGAAACAAGTTTAGAATACCCAGGAACCATTGGAGACCCTTCCCATCCATGGAACAAGGGAAATGAGAGATAATCTCAGTGTGCACACACCCTGAGCTGGAGACACCCATCCCAAGATACTTAACCTCGGGAGCAGCAAACAAACACTTCTCTGGTTTATACTCAGGCCCTGTATACAGAGCCGGTCTAGAACTTCATGAACATGGAGTAGGTTGTACTCTGCATCAGAGCTGGCTATAAGAATGTCATCAATATAGATAAAGTAGTAGGAAAGGTCATCCAGGATCATATCCATCATGCACTGGAACATGCAACCAGCATTATATAACCATTGTCTCTCCATCTACGTTGATACCAGCACTTTGAGGATCCATGGTCTCAGTTTGAGGTTGAGTTTGTTGAAATTATTGACTGGCTCCGGAAACCTCAAGCATAACTACTATGAGGAATAGCATTTACATCTTCAAATTGATTATCAGAGAGAGTTTGAACAGAGGCTCCCAGTCCTCAAATCATACAGAGATCATTAGCATGCTGAGCCATACCAGGGGGATCATTGATGAATTCTGAGAGTAGGTGGATTCAGACATAAGCTGGAAGCCTATCCATGAATAAATCACGGAGCAGGATAAAAATCTTGTCCATAAGCTCAGAGGGGCGTTTATTAGAGAGGAAAGGCAGACTCTGTAGTGCCTGATATCGATGGAAATTACTTAAAGTATATATTTGGATAAGACACCTTCTCAGAGCTTCATAAGGATCTGCTGTAGGGACCTGACCAAATCCAGGAGCTGGCAGGCAACATCCTGTGGCAGAGAAGCAAGGCAGTGTGTAAACTTGGTTCATGATGAGGTTACTCAGAAAAGGCCTA
>NW_019396638.1:296675-378777 GCF_000591075.1 Eurytemora carolleeae | reverse complement strand
AATTTATGTCAGTATATGTTTATTCGTTTTGCAAGTATTAGCCGTGTTCAGAATTCTGGGATCACTGTGGTAACTATTTTTATATATATTTATGCTTGTCGGTTTGATTATAATATGATTGATATTTGTATATGTGTTTATTGGTTCCTAGCCACAGTTTTTTAATGCCTGAGTGAATTATTTGTTGTAATTGTATGATTATCACTCAAAGCTTTTTCTGTGAGTTTATTAAACTTGTTTAGATTGAAGGCTCAGAGAAATAAACGTTCGGAACCTTACTATCATCCTTTTTATTATGAAGAGCGTTGAGAGAAGGGAGTCTTACGATCCGGTCCTGAGAAATACCACACGGTATATATATTAGGTCTTTAGGGAAATCGCTAAGTAGCGAAACACCTTTTTACACTGATTGAAAAAACAAGCAGATGGCCAAACGCAAATCCTCTTCAGTCTACAAAAGCAGAAGAATGTGTCAATGTATCTCTGAGAAAAAAATCATCTGGAATAGACTGGTTCCATCATCTACCTCTGGTTTTACTTGGTCTCTGGAGTGTTCCCAGAGAGGATTCTGCTACTCCCCAAAGCCTTTTTGGTTCTCCATTGTTTTTGCCTTTTAACAGTTTGTTGATTTTTCATCACTACAGTAAAACAATTTTAATATCAATATATTAAATATTTATATCTGCTTTCTAATTTTGTTCAAATCTGTTTAATTTAAGAAAGAAAAATTAAAGGAAAGATTATAGAGACATGTTCTCACTAAGACCAACATTTAGAAAGCTCAAAGCTAGAGATGGGTGCGTTTGGATTTTATAATGCATTGGTTTATCATTTGTTAACGACCCATTTTGATTGCTTTTTCAGCTGTTCAGAAAATGTTTTTGATTCATTAGTTTTTAACATTATCTTTCATTCTCCATCTATTATGTTCGTTTCCTAACTGAAAGATCATTTAATTACATTGTTCATTCAGTAAATTTGTGCGTTTAATAAAATGGTTTGTTCAGTAAATACATGATCACATTTTCAAATTTTGTTAGAAAAATCAGTAAAAGATTATTGTTTTTCAATTAGTTCAAACAAATTGTCTCTTTGGTAAAATAACGGTTGTTTTCTTAAAAGTTTGTTATAAAATTAATATCACTCTCTCAGGGATATTAACTTGATGTTTTAGAGAATGGATTGCTATCAGTACTTCAACATATATCATAAAAAAACTTATTGATACTTTCTCCAGTGAACAAACAAGGTAAGTAAATAAAAACATAGCTTGTAAATATATTTGGACATTTTGTGATCCAAGTTCTACGTTGTTCTCTTACAAAATTTTTCAGGATAGTACGTGCAAAATAGGAAAGTGGACAGATTTTACTAGTAAATAAAAACATTGAATATTTTATGACCTGAATGAGTCGTATTCAGGGGGGCTATGGGGGCTCTACCCCTCCCCCCCCCACGACCAGTGCAACCTATGGATTTAGAAGGTTTTCAGACCCCAACGGGTACTGAGCCCCCCCCCCCTGTAAAAAAAGTTTAAGCCCCCCTGCGCAAATTCCTGAATACGCCCCTTGAAGCCTAACATTTTAATCAAAAGGACTATTACTTTACTGCTAATTATCAATTTTGAAAAAAAAATAATTTTAAGTATTTTCTTTCAATGCACACAGGGTTTGAATACAGTACTGTCAAAATGCTGGACGGTGCACTCAAATAAATCTAAAATAGCACATAGTGTTCTTGTTTTTTGAGTTTCCTAAAACTTACTTTTTTGATTGGAAAACCCTTTTAAAAAATAGTTATTTAGAATTCTTTTAAATTTTCCTGACATTTATTCGCCATTTTTTTATTGCACAACAAACATTACATTCAGACCTTCTAGTCTTTTTAGGATTAGAACACTTCCCTAATATTCTATATGGCAAAACTGATAAAAACATCCTTTTAACAACTTTAGCAACTTTAACAACTTAACAAGAAGTTTATTAGTGTAAAGGCACACAATGAAAAGCTATAAAACTATTTAGTGATCCAGTGATCCAAAGTGTTGACTGGTATATAGCACCATTATTGAACCCTGATGGATATGAGTACACTCATACTGATCAGAGACTTTGGAGAAAAAACAGGTTTGTAACCTCACTCCTAGAATATCCCTATATATATATATATATATATACAGGGTTTCCTCTGAAACATCAGAGTAGCAAGACGAGTTGAAAGTCGTCTTTGAACTTTTTATTCATTTGTGACAATCAGTCGTCAACCTACTTTCACATGTTTGATTCTTGAACCAATAACCAACAAAATTCTCCTGGTCCGGGGATTTTCAAAATGTGGTCTGCATTTTTTTACCGTCAATATTATTACTTTCGGATTTTAATTTTATCAAATACAACCATAAATTGTCGAAAATCTTGAAAAAATTTTGTACATCTCTGGGTAATATTGAAAGAACAAAAAAGGCAGACCACATTTTGGAAATACCGAGACTAGGGTTATTTTGTGATAATTAACTTTTATATCTTAAATTATAATTGCGAATAAATGTCGCTTACTATTTTAAAGAATAAGTGCCTTATATAAATATAATTTTGGTTACGCTATAGAACGTAATTTGTGAAGTTACCGAACAGCCATGTAACGTTTTGCAACCAAAAATAGTTCATGAACCAACATTTTACCTAGCTCTTTAAAATAAAGAGCACCAAAAGCACAATCTCTTGAAACTCGGTCTAAAAATGAAAATCAAACCCATCTCCTAATGCAAGTGCTAATACAGTGGAATCCATAAAACTGTGGAATAGGACGACGACATTAAAGCAAGCTCAAAATATTTGATGGTGTTTTAAAGCAAAGAGTTTTATCATTAACTTGAAGTATCAAGTGAAATGGACCTGTGTAAATTGCACAGTTGATATGTACAGGGTGTCCACAAAACATGACAGTTGATTTACAATTTTAAATGTCTTCTTCCATATACTTTATTTGCCATTACAGTCATTTTCCAGGTTATTTCTTTTAAATTTTTTATTATTCAAATATAAATTACTTTGAAATCAACTTTAACATAACCAGGCTTTTGGGGGCGCTTCGCGCCCATCTGTTTTTTCCATAGATAAGACGACATTTTTTCATCTTTAAAGATATAAATGTACAGAGATGTTTTAAAGATATTCCTATTATATAGATTAACTAGGTCGGTTGTGAACATTGGCTGTTCTTATTTCATTGAGTCCTTGTGGTGTACATGCGTTCTGTAGAGAGAAATTTAAGTTAGTTTAGTCCTTCTCATGTCCTTCTTCAGTTCTCGTCAATATGATATATTGCTCAGTGAAATAATTTGATATTCTCGAAATAAAGTTCACTCCTGAGTGGTTTAATAATTATGAAATCCAATAAAACACCAAACCACCCTGAGCCCAAAATTTAAAAGAGTATCGTTGAACGAAACTCTCGAGTTTCCTGTTTGGGGTCTTAACATTTGTGTAGATTTTGATTTAAGCGATTCAAAAATAATAGAGAACATGAAGAAACTAAATAAATTCATATTTCATTACAAAAATATTGAAATCCACGAAACTGTCTAACCCCATTCGTGAAACCCGGGTTACAAAACTGGTTTTTATAACGATACACTGTCTTAAGTTTTAGGCTCTGTTTATCATTGAAGTACACTTTGACCCCTAGAAGTATGAGTTCAATGACCGTACAATTCTTGGTGATTTTGCGTACAATCTATGTTTATTTATTTATCTATGGTTTTTTCAACTTTTAATTGTGGCTTTATCCGTGAGCATCTTCTTTTTGTACAGTATAAATTTTTTGTTTAAATTTGCAGATTTCATATTTTTTTTTCGCGCATTTTTAAAATTTTACAAAAGATTTAAGATAAAAATATTTTAAGATTACATATTTTAAGTCTGATTGGCCATAAATCTTCCCTGGGGCCACGTGATGTCCCACACAAAATTTGGGGCTGATCGGTACAGCCGTTTTGACGTTGATTGGATACAAACAAAAAGACACCCAGACAAGTTAAA
This sequence comes from Eurytemora carolleeae, assembly GCF_000591075.1. Classification (NCBI taxonomy): domain Eukaryota; kingdom Metazoa; phylum Arthropoda; class Copepoda; order Calanoida; family Temoridae; genus Eurytemora; species Eurytemora carolleeae. The sequence goes on along the minus strand of NW_019396638.1, from coordinate 374,737 downwards.
TTTATATCTAGATATGACTGCCATAAAATATTTGTATTAGTCTCGTTGGTATCAAACAAGTTAACAAATTATGGAAGAAGACATTTTAAACCATTCACCAACTGTCATGTTTCGTGGGACACCCTGTACATTGTACATGTTTCCAGGGTTTCAACCGTAATTCCTGGGTACGATTTACGCAACAAATTTCCGGATCATTCCATTTCCCAAATGAAAATTTTGTTCCGGAAAAATTTAAATGGATTATCATTACTTAAGTCTTTCATTCCAGAGTTTTATGGTTCCCATTGTTTACAACTATTTTTACAGACGTGAACCACCGGAGGGAGATAAGAAAAATTGTTATGGTGTGGATTTAAACAGAAATTTTGGCACAACTGGATTCGGAATAGGAGCTTCTAATAGAACTTGTTCTGAAGTATATTGGGTACTATATTTAAAAAAGTATCGATTCAAAAAGAAGCCCCCCCCGCTTCCCGAAATCATGTGTGAAAAGGTTTTAAAAATCTTCAGACGCGATTATAAACATACTAGGGTTTCCAATCGGAATTCTGCAAAAAACCACGGAATTTAAAGGGTAACAATTGCGCGCCAATAAAATCCACTTGCGTTGGAAACCCTAAAATTCAAGAATTCTTTGCAAAGCTTGTAAACGAATCTTATGAATGAGGTTTATGTTCAATTTTTTTCAATATTAAGAAAAGATATATGCTACAGGATTTACAAAAAGCTATAAGGGACGTAATTTTATATGACTCGACATTTAAAGAGTAAAATACTGATTCCCAGTGGAACCCTTTAAACCTTTGTCTGATCAAGGTTAAATGAGATATTCTAGTTTTTCAACTAAATATGGATTATTTTCAGTTTTATTATCTCTGTAAAATTTACTTAAAGGATAAACAATACCATGGATTTTAGATTAGGAACAAGATAATCCGTATTATTACTCAGATCGGGGTTTAAAGGCTGGGTACCGATGATATTGAGGCATGCCCCTTTATAAATGGATGGTTTCTAGAAATTATGGCTACACGTTCATTTTACAAATGGATGGTTTTAGAAATTTTGGGTACAATCCCTTTTAAAATGGATGGTTTCCAGAAATTATGGGTACAATCCCTTTAAAAATGGATGGTTTTTAGAAATTATGGGTACAATCCCTTTAAAAATGGATGGTTTCCAGAAATTATGGCTACAATCCCTATAAAAATGGATGGTTTCCAGAAATTATGGCTACAATCCCTTTAAAAATGGATGGTTTCTAGAAATTGTGGCTACAATCCTTTCATAAATGGATGGTTTCTAGAAATTGTGGCTACAATCCCTTCATAAATGGATGGTTTTTAGAAATTGTGGCTACAATCCCTTCATAAATGGATGGTTTCTAGAAATTGTGGCTACAATCCTTTCATAAATAGATGGTTTCCAGAAATTATGGCTACAATCCCTTTATAAATGAATGGTTTCCAGAAACTATGGCTACAATCCCTTTATTAATGGATGGTTTCTAGATATTATGGCTATAATCCCAATATAAATGGATGGTTTCTAGAAATTATGGCTATGATTCCTTTAAAAGGGCCATAAGTGAAATTTCCAATGTGATTCCATGTAAAGAGGGGAGTGCCCAATAAGCAAAAGTCCGTCAACCTATATTGGCCAATGGTTTTAAAAGCACTGTTATGAATTGGACATGCCATTTTTAAAATTGTAATTACGTCTTCAATCCCTTCAAATCTAAATATTAATGGCCCCCCTGCATTTTAAAGGGAACAGCTGAGAATTCTGAACCTGAAACTATGGCAGTGCAGAAAACCATTCTTAAATACAAAAACAATATTCGGGTCTACATAACCTTCCATTCTTACGGTAAATATAGATATTGCAAATATGAAAATAAATCAAGTTTGAAAGATATTTCTGAGAGCAGAAATACCGAAAACGAATAATCAGTGTTCATACAACTGCAATACACTGAAATAAGATTTTTCACTGGAAGCAATTTTGCTTTCAGCTAGAGCAAACTTTTTGTACCTCCTGGCTTTCAAGAACATCTTTGAGAAGAAAGACAGCTTTATTTGAGTTAACAAATCTTTATAAATTATGTTTATTTGAAATAGGGGAATTATATTGTAAAAGTTCCACAAACCTTGATTTTGCCGAAATTTTGGTTTAAGACTTAATTCATTTCAGTGTTAATTATTTATAGTCTGGTAGATAAAAAAAATCCCGCCACATATACTTTATTGTGAAATAGTTTTTATAATTGGGATGCAGATTTTTGATTTGTATGATAATGAAAAAGGCTATTTTCTGATTAGAAAATTGTACTGGTTTTCCATAAAAACATGTGATACCAAACCTGACACTGATTCTCAGGTTTCTGCCATGGACACCCTTGGAAACTTTATTCCCTTGCTTTATAGCACATCTTTATATTTATTTCGCAACAGGACAATCTTGGTTAACTTCCTGGGGATATACATCGGATTTACCGGAAGATTATGATAAACTTTATGCCCTGGCTAGAAGAGGAGCAGATGCTTCAGAGGTAAATTATAAAAATTTCAAACCCTGCAGACCGCATTTAATAGTTTGAAAATCTTAAGTGCCATGCTATCTTAAATCCTGAATCACCTATTCAAAGTTCAACATTTTGAAACCCCCAATGATTAATGAAGGCAACTGTTGCAGACAACTTTGCTGATTGCAACCAAACTAGGGTTTCCATTTTTCCGGAAAAAAATTTCCATTTTGGAAATGGAATGATCCGGAAATTTGTTGCGTAAACCGGAATTCTGGGATAATTCCGGTATAAATGGAAACCGGAAATTTTCCGGTTTACGTCACGTAAACCGGAAAAATTTCCGTTTTACGGAATGGAAACCGTAAAATTTCCAGTTTCCATTTCGTAAACCGGAAAAATTTCCGGTTTTCATTCCGTAAACCGGAAATTTTTACGGTTTACGTAACGTAAACTGGAAAATTTCCATTCCGTAAACCGGAACTTAAATTTTTCTTATTTTAATTAAATTCATATTTACAAAGTTTGAAAATTTGAAGAAAAAAATTGAGGATCATTGCCCCTTCCCCCGCTAGCTACTGCCCTGCTAGTAGTAGAGTCCCCGCCCCCTCGATTTATCAGTTATATTTCACACTATAGTAACTTTGAATATTGATTATTGAGTATAACTTTTTCTACCGTCCGGCATCCATCCATATATTGTTAGTGTTAATAACTGGTGTTGTATTTACATATGTAAGACTTTAATGTAATTCTGGTACCAAATGTTCCGGAAACCGGAAATTTCCGGAACGATTTTCCGGAAAATTTCCGGAACGATATTCCGTAACGATCCGTAATTCTGGAACAACGTTCCGGAAATTTCCGTTTTACGGAAAAAAAATCGTTCCGGAAATGGTTCCGGAATTCCGGTGTTCCGGAACCTTTTCCATGATGGAAATGGAAAAAATTTCCGGATCATTTCCGTACGTAAACCGTAACCCGGAATTCCGGTGGAAACCCTAAACCAAACAGAGCGCTGCACATATTAGGTTCATCAATAGAAGCAGAACTTGGCTCTTAGTAGAGATGGGCATCATTTTCGTGATTGAACGAAATTTTGACAACGAAATTTTTTTTTCTAAACGATGGTGTCGTCCAGAACAAATAATGAACGAACAAAAAATAAAAAAAATGTTCATCATTGACGAAATAAAAAAACCTCATTTAAACATTAATGTTGCTCATCCATCGCAAATTTTTTATTGTATAGTCTGTAAACCCAAAGAGAGAATATATTGTTGGAGCTGGGGGAGCAGCTTTATATTTAGTTGGTGGAGCTACTGATGATTGGGCTAAGGTACGTAAGAAATACTTAGGGTTTACAATCGGAATTCCGTTGCTTGGAATGGTGCGGAATTGTTTTTAACTTTGGTGGAATGGAGCGGAATGACAGGGCTCGCAATTGCGCAAAAAAAAATCCACCTGCGGCGTTGTAAACCCTACATGTACAATTTGTACAACTCGTACAATTCATGTAATACAAACTCCTAACTTCTGAAAGACAAACTCATTAAAGGCAAACACCTAAAAGGACAAATGCCTGAAAGGACAAATTTCTGAAGGAAAAACTCCTGAGAGACAAACACCTGCTACACAAACACCTAAGACACAATCTTGTTAAAGGACAAACACCGAATAGGACAAACACCAGAAAGAAAAAAATACCGGAAAGGAAAAACCACTGAAAGACAAACTCCTGCAGAATAAACTCCTAAAAGACAAACTCATGAAAGACAAACTCCTGAAAGACAAACTCCTGAGGGACAAACTCCTTAAATACAAACTCATGAAGGACAAACTCCTTAAATACAAACTCCTGAAAGACAAACTCCTGAAATAAAAACTCCTGAAGAACATACTCCTAAAATACAAACTCCTGAAAGACAACCCCCTTAAATACAAACTCCTGAACGACAAACTCCTGAAAGACAAGCTTCAGAAAGACAAACTCCTAAAATTACAAACCTCTGATATTCAAACTCCTAAAATTACAAACGAATAGACAAAATCTCCTAGAATTGTTAACCCTATTCCCGCTGGGGGGGGGTCAATTTGACCCCCCCCTGTAGTTTTTTTTACATAACTCTGTTAGTTCCACATTTATTGAAAATATATTTCGGTCTGGGTTGACCCTCGTCAGTTCTTGAGATTGTTTCTTCACAAAGATTAAAAACAAACTTAAGCTAATTCTTTCGTTAAATCCTTTATTTATGTCATCCATTTTTGCCTAGTCTTTCAGCCGATTGATTGATTGATAAATTGATTCAATGAAAATTGTTGCATACCAAAAAACCAGCTTTTTTATAAAGGAATGATTAATTGTTTGAGAAACAAGACTTCTAGATCCTGATTGCTATTCAAGTTATGTTCACTTTGATTTATTTCAAATAAATATTACCTTATTAGAAATCAAAGCTAACTGGAATAGGTAGTAACATGACACTACTGTAAAATCTATTTAAGACGATTTACAGCCTATTTAAAGAGAATATAAGACAGCAAATTGTAAGCATGAAAGACAATATTAAATATGTATTTCAATGGTTTCAATCTAAAAATATCTAAAATTAGTTTATGTTACAGAGAATATAGTTACTAAGATTGAAAGATAAATGTATAAATAAGTTAATAAGAAACGTACTTTTACTGCACTATCTCTTGGTTTAATTGAGGATGGATACAAATCTCATCTCTGGATATCGGACTCTGGACTCTCGCCTCTAGACACTCGACACTGGACTCACGCCTCTGGACTCGGGACTTGGTGTAGACTCTTTGTACTACTGTCATCTGGACTCTGGACACTGGACTCGGGACTCTGGACTTTGGACTCTCGACACGGGTCTCTCTGGGATATTTAACCCATCTCCAGTGATGGTTAGCTCCATACTGATCAAACTACTTGCGTACACTAAGATAGTAATGTACACAAGAGTACTGTACAGTTAATGTGTCACTACACATGTACCGGATACAGCTGGTAAGAAAGCTAAAGGGGGGGGCAATCTGTAGATTTAATATTTGTAGGATTAACAAGTTATCTTCAGATTACACCAACCACAGGTTTTACAACTACTTTATATTTGAAACTGGTTCCTGAATATTTGAATTAACATGAAAGTGCAGTTTAAAAGTTTCCATCGCGTATATCGAGTTCAGGCTTCGCAGATTAAAAGTTCTGAACTTAGGTTCCAATTATTATTTTTAACACTGTTTTTTTGGTTCGCAGTGTTATAAAGTTTTTGGACACAAAGGAATTGAGTTTTTGCCACAAACTCAAATCTTCTTATCCCAATATCTTTGCAACCTGATGATGCAAGCCTTCGATATTTCAAACGTAGATTACTTTATCCATGTAAGTATTAATAGTTTGAAGTATCTAAGGTCTACGACATTGGTATACAAAGATATAGAGATTAGAACATCAGAGTTTGCAGCAAAAACTCAATTCCTTTCTCTTTATCGAGAAGGTTCCTTTTCCGATTTAATTATTTATTTATAAATTAAATAAGGTTTGAAACAAATCAGAAGTAAAAATAAAGTTGAGTTCAATTTTATTTTCATTTAATTGAAAAAAAATATTTTTGAAATTTAAAACTGTATAGCACACGTGCTATGTACAGCTAATTTAACATTATGGCACGATGATTACTTTATAGCACGGTCATTATGAAATTCACGATGAAGTGAGGAAGAATGATAAATTACACAATAGTTTCATAAATTAATATTAGCAAAAACCTTCTTTCTATTTAAGAAATCATTTGTTGTTGATCCTGCTGAAATTATTCCTATTGGTGAGGAATTATGGGCAGCAATGAGGGAGGTAAATAATATTTCAATATTTTTAGAATACTCCTTACTTATATAATTTCAATTTACTCCTCATTCATTCACAATGGTACCCCTGATCAAGATATCCATATTTTTTGTTAATTAGAAGAGTACCATACCATAGTAAGTAAGGAATGCCCCTTTTCAAATGAAATGGCAATTGAAATAAAAAAGTTAGTCCTTAGTCCTTATTACAAAGTAATGAAAGTTTAAGGGGACAGATATCACGTTGTGGACCGTGATATAATATTTAAAATTTACGAATCAAAAATGAATCAAACACGAACTAAAACGACCATGTTAACACTAACGTTGTTAGGTTTACTTTTACTTTTTTATCTCATAGGATAAAATTATTGCAAACTGAATAAAAGCAAACTTTTACAAAAAAAGAATTCTTTAAATTCTGGAAGTTCTTTAAAACTAAAACCAACGCTAACAACAACCCTACGTGTACAGCGGCACTTTATAAAGACTTACAGATACAAAATTTAAACACAAAAAATTTGTTTAAGCAATTTTTTAGATGTTCATAGGAATCTAATTTTCAACATCATTTATAAATATGATACGGTGGTAGGCGATCATATCAATATAATGAAAACGGCTTTCGATTTTAATTTTAATTCATATCAAGCTTTTAAACAACATGGGTACGCATAAACAAAGAAACAAATAGAAGATGTTAATTAAAAAACCTCTCTTTACTTACTTGTAAACCTAAAATTCTTAATATGCTAACATTAAAACTTGAATAAACTTCATTATATTGATATAATCGCTTACCACCGTAGAAAAAGGCACAGTGAGATGCAAGCAAACAGACAAAATATCTGATTTTCTAATCTGTAAATATTTGTAATCCATGCAATGTCGCAGATCTAAAATATTTTAAAATATAAATTGTTTTATTCCATCAAATCCTTAACTTAACTTGAAATATAAAAGGTTTTCACCATTATGTTGCAAATTCTGTTAGAAAATAAGAGTTTGTGCAGATAAAGACTCTAATATTTGTGCAGATAAAGACTCTATTATTTTGACAAACTTCTTGGAATTTCGCTGAAGTATTCCTAAAGCAAAACTCCCTTATTTGTTTTATTTACTTTACTTTACAAAAAAACCGTTGTAAAAGAAAACCTACTTGTGTAAGTATTTATACTATAAAGAAAGGGAAAAAATGCTACTTTGATTCCATTTATCTCATTCTTAACAAGCTGATAGGATAGTTAAATAATCAGGTTGCGGAGATATATTTGTATCAGGATGATAAAATAAGAGTTTGTGACAATGTTTCAGTTATTTTTTGTTTAAGATGGCGACAGAGGCTGCAAATCATCCGCTTGGCAATGATTCAACAAACTTTAAAGAGAAGTGAGGACGTTATTTCAAGTGACCCTTTAAATATAGAGAGTCCGATTCACTACAGTACTTTTAAACACGTGTATCTGATTATCTACGACAGAGTGACCTGTGTGTTCATCTCTAAAATAACGTTTAAATTATTAGAAAATTGCAGAGTGTAAGCTAGTGTACAGCGTGAACTCAAACAGATGCCTTCACACAGTTTCTCAACAATCCTGAACATTTTAAAGTTTAACTAATGTTTTAAATATAAAACCGCTTGCAAACAAATCTATTAATAAGTGCAAGTTTTCTATACGGAAAAAGACAAAGTTCGTCTTCTGTTGAATCGAAGGGTACTATTGTGAATTTATGTATTTATGAACGGAAGGGAACTTGAAATATCTACAAAGATGTTTTTATACAATTCTAACATTGTGTTCAGCATTACGAACAAAATATTTTAACAGTGCATCATTACAAAATAATGTTCAAAAAAGTTTATAATACCAGTTACTCAGATTTTTTCTGTAACTTAATCAATTTATTGTTTTAAATAAACTGAAATTTACATACAAAGATGTTCAAATAATTTTTGACATGGGAATTGGAGAAGGTTCCTCTATTCACCTCGTCCCTCCAGATCTTTTCAGGTTTGATCAAACTAATATAGAATATCTGATGATTAAACTAATATATAATATCTGATGATTAAACTAATATATAATATGTGATGATCAAACTAATATATAATATCTGATGATTAAACTAATATATAATATCTGATGATCAAACTAATATATGATATCTGGTGATCAAACTAATATATAATATCTGATGATCAAACTAATATATAATATCTGATAATTAAACTAATATATAATATCTGATGATTAAACTAACATATAATATCTGATGATCAAACTAATATATAATATCTGGTGATCAAACATAATATATAATATCTGATGATTAAACTAATATATAAAATCTGATGATTAAACTAATATATGATATGTGATACATCCTTATACTGTAGATCGATCCTTTTCTGCAGAGAGATCTTACTCCGTAGCTTTAACTATAAATACTCGGCTCAAATAAAACAATGCAACAATTAGGACTTGAGTCCCACTCAAATTTTAGAGTGATATAGCGGCCAAAAGCATAATTTTGCTACGCATCTATTTTCTGATAATTGTGGAGAGTGGAGACCCTGTTTTACTCCGAGTTTCAATTATTATTTTTTACTTTATTTTGGTTTTATTCCTTGTTTCGTATATTTAGTCTTGCATCCTTGCTTGACGTTGAAGTCTTCTTAGCTGTAATAATATCAGAGCTGAAAACTTTAGAATGGTGGATATTGAGATTAATGCTTGATCCTCTCTTTTTCTTAAAATCAAAACTAACTTAATCTTGTACTTGTATCTTGAAAAGTGTATAGAATTCAGCCAATCACAGTCGCATATATGAAGCCGATAAATTTGAAACTTTGCGCGCCATTTAAGATTAAATACAGAAACAGGAGGGACTCTCTCAATTAAAAAAACCGGTTTTGATTTTTCTCTACTATATCCAAGAAAGACCGGTTTAAGAAGAAAATCAAAAGTGTGTCCTTTGGATACTCAGATTAAGTAATTTGGATTAAGGATATCTCATTCTAAAGTTTTCAGCTCAGAATGTATTAAGATATTTAAAATTCGTAAACTAACACTTTATAGCTGTTAATTGTGCCTTTTCATTTTCCCTTTTCTTAGAATTTCTAAAACAGTGTTAAAAAGAACAGTCTAAAAATAAACTAAAAATGTCCTCTTATTAAAGATTAAAAAAAAACTAAATAGATTTGACAGCAAATTTCAGCAGTGCGTAAAATATGTCGACAAATGTCACGCATAAGATTGTGTGAATCTGCAGAGGAACGTTAAAGGGGAACTCCTCCATCCCCAAGAAATTTAATGAGACTTCAGAAAAGACTGTACGGAATTTGTTCAGTTCTTTTTTCTTAGTTGTTAACTTTTTGCTCTGTATACCAAATTAGTTATTAAACAAATAAAAGACAATATCTGAGACCAAAGATGAAGTTTAAACCTCAAAAAGCCAAAATTAAAAAGTGTTCTTGCCCCATTGAAATCTCATTCTTTGTGGTATTGAAGTTCTGAAGTAAGAGCAGATTTGCCTTGTCCGCAGATGTGTCCAAGTTAACATTTAAAGAGACTGTAAAAGTTATTTCAAGTGACCCTCCATGCAGAGAAGGCAATGTCCAATTTACAGTGGTACCCTGTAAACCTTTGATTGGGATCAGTTATTTGCAATAATACTTTTGCCATAAATACATTTGCCATAATTACACTTGCCGTATTACGTTTGCCATAAGTAACACTTTCCATAAATTACACTTTCCATTATCCACTTTTCGACAGATCTAATTCAGAGACTGTTCATGCTCCATCAGGTTTTCTATTGGAAAAGTATAGTACGTCACGGTGCACTCTTTACCAAGTTTTGTATCGCCGTATTTGTGTTTACATCTCCTCCTGCAGCATCGGGGGAATTGGAAACCGGTGTATTCGTTTTGTCATCAACTCTTGAATAACAAACCATGTATGATATTCCATATGGTAGGTTTTTTACCCTTCTTGGTTCCAGCCCTACCAGGTTCTGTTCCAGCCCTACCAGGTTCTGTTCCAGGATTCCAGTTCATTGTTTGTCACTACTGCAGATTCTCTTTCAATAATTCACATTACAGATATCAGGAGAAGAAAGATTGGTGGTCGCCTGCTAGCTCTTCTTTCAGTTCTGACCAAGCTGACCTTGCTTTCTAATAATTCTATTCAAAAACATCTAGTATCTTTTCTAAATGGCCTAATTTCATCATAATTGATTGAACTCTATTATTTTAACTGAAAGGAAATTGTTTTCCGTAGGTTTCCTTAATATCTTATATATAGCAAAGCATATATATATTTATTTATATATATGATTGCACAAAGCATGAAACCTGTGTTTCTGAATAAAATTTTATGACAAGAGTGTTGCGGGTTCACTAGTATATTTAGCTATATAGTTATGTATTATATATGTATGCTATACCTGGCCAAAAGGCTAAACAAAAATTGATTTTTTAAAATTCGATTTTTTTTTTATTTGAAATTTTTTTCTAGAATTCCACGGGCAGCGCCGGGAACTTCAGCTAGTTTGATATAATGATATACATATTATAGAACATTAAGTACTAAAAAGAAAACAAAGACATAGCGGAAACGTTATAAAGTTAAAGATTTAAGAAACAAGTAAAATAATACATGATTTCATTAAATTTCTAAAATATTGCAGAAGTTGTTTTATGTCAAATAACTAGAATCATACGATCTACCTGGTTCAATCTAGTTTAGTATCAATACCATATTCAATACGTGGCTAATAGCTTTCCTCGATATAAACCCTCCTATCCATCAATACTTTAATTATTTTCCAAAATCTCCAGCAGTTCTAGATAATTAAGAAAATTACATTTCTTATCTCTTAAAGATTGTTTATGAGAATATGAATCTATATATAAATTTGGCTTGTCTGTCTGTCAGTCTGTCTGTCTGTTTGTTTGTTTGTATCCAATAAACGTCAAAACGGTGTGAACCGATCGAGCCCAAATTTTGTGTGGGACATCACGTGACCACAGGGAAGGTTTATGAATGATCAAAATTTCAAATATTTGTCTCCATTAAAATCAGATCTTCATTAAATTTTTGAAAATTTTGAAAATCCACGAAATTTTTTGTGAAAATCCGCGAACTATTTTTGTTTTGTTTTACGATGTATACAAAGAGAACATGTTCACAATTAATTTAGAAGATGGGCGCGAAGCGCCCCCTAAGGCTAGTATCTTATAAATAACGTAATTTTCATCAATTTTCTGGCAAAGAATTCCAAAGAATTATTCTTAAAATTTTGGTGTGATACAGTGGTCGGTGGTTATATCAATACAATGAAAACGACTTTTTTATTTAAGTTTTGATTGCTAACAAGCTTTTTTTAGAATCATAAGTTTACAAGTAATTAAAGATAAGCTTTCCTATTGACAGCTTCTCTTTGTTTCCATGTTTATTTGTTTATATGAGCTGTTTAAAAGCTCGCTTTAAATCAAATTTAACTCAAATATTAGATTTCAAAATTATTATTTTTCTGTCATTCTTTCTCAAAATAAATCCATTATATAGATATGCATGAAGTCAGGGGCGTATCCAGGAATTTGTCCGTGGGGGGGGGACACTGTACACCAACAGGGCCCTCCCTCTGAATATACACTTCTGCATAAAACACGTTTCTTATCGCAAATGTAGTCTGTCTAGATTGGTTAGGTTTGCGAAAAGTTAAATAAAAGACCAAACAAGATGGAGATTGATGCTTGATCTTGTAATTCACAAAAGTTTAAACCTCTTTTTTTGTATTTCTTTGCTTGTCAGTTGTCTGTTTGTATCCAATAAACGTCAAAACAGCCGAACTGATCGGGTTCAACTTTTGTGCTGCAACGAACATAACCCCAGGACAGGTCTAGATGGTTGATCAAATTTCAAAAATTTTGTCGAAATCATTTTTTTTGAAAATTGCCGCTTGAAGAGCTAGAGGTATAACAGCTAAAAGTATAGACCTATAATTGTGGAACGAGTGTATATTTTTTCCTTTCTACGATATTTCATTTACAGCAGAAAACTTAAAATGGAAGACGACTGGATATTTGATTCGTTGATTGGATTTCTCCGTGGACCGGTCTGGAATGTTCCAATTCTCACTTACATCGAGCACAAGTCTTTAGGTAATTGTCTCTTCTATAATCCTGGTTTTTTGTGTACAATGGCGCTTGAGCTCGATATCCACTGTGGAAACTTTTAAATTTTTAGAAATTAGTGCTTGTTACTTTTTTGAAACTACCATATTGGATTATCTAGAAGAATTAATTTAATCCGTTCTACTGTTAACTACGGTTCATTTCAAGTACCGGGCTGATTTTTAACCAGCTATAGAGTAAGCTGTACAGTACAATAACAAACCATGTAAGAACACTGGGACAGTACGTCAAATGAATAACCTCCTTCCAGTGAAATCTATGCGTCTATATCTACATATATGTATATTTTGGTATAAACCCAAGTCATGGGCCGGTCGAAATTGAAGAATTTTGCATCGGAAAAATAGCAATTTTTTTCTTTCTGGAAAAGAAAACAAAAAAATGGCAGCTTGAACGCAATAATAATAAAAGATCAAATGCCAAATGATCAAATACCAAAATGATCAAATGATCAAAAAACAGAGAGAAACAGAGAGAAACGGAGAGAAACAGAGAGAAACAGAGAGAAACAGAGAGAAACAGAGAGAAACAGAGAGAAACAGAGAGAAAGAGATAGAAAGAGAGAGAAAGAGAGAGAGAAAGAGAGAAAAAGAGAGAAAGAGGAAAGGTTTAAAAACGTTTTCTAATTAGAATTTTTACAGTTTATAAAAGTTTTTTTTTAAAAAGTAGCTGCCCCAACTGTTTAGCGTACACTTTTTTGATCATTTCAAGAGTTTTGATCATTTGACTTTTGATCTTTTATTATTACTCTGCTTGAACATAGCACCTAATTGTTAGAATTAACCGCTATTCAAGTTAAAGAAAAACGACAATATCTTTCACATTATTGATCAAATAACGGTTTAAATGGTGCTGTTGTGTACTGGCGAAGGAACTACTCTGCTTTTACCACTCCAAACTACGCTTTAGTTGCGTACTGCAGTGATCTGCAGTACACTAAAGAAAACAATAATTTCTTGAACATTTTATTTTCCAGTTTTTGAGCCTGGTGAGGAGAACGATGAAGAATATGAAAAAATCCACGAAGAATACAAAAACTTGGTAGGTTTTATTTTGTATTTCAAAACTATTTTAATTTGTCATTATTCTCATTTATCTACATGGTCCGTGGGTATCTTGACAGTTGTTTTCAGAAACTCTGTTGAAGTCAGGTTTGAATGTTTTTCAAGTTCCCCTTTACTCATCTAAACAAAATCAAATCAAGTTCTAAGAATTTTAACGACAAAAAATCTGCAACGGCGCGGTGAAGATACAAAAAATTGTAAACTAAAAAACACTGTAAAGTAAAATAAGTATCAACCCATTTATTTTAAATCAATATTTACGTTCGCTGATTTCATTGGGATCGATTTTTTCATAATACTTCGAGAAAAATTATCCACGGCAGGCATTGTCGTCCTTGTTCCTACCTGAAAAAAAATAAAACAACTTTTTAAGAACGAAAAAATTAAGTTATCGTTTTTTCGCACGGATTTGTTGTGATTATTCCATTTTTAAAATGATTTGACAATTAGAAATTTGCGTTTTTCTGAGAATGATCTAATCATTTCGTAAACAACGAAAAATACTTTAACGAAACGATCCTCTTTTTGAGATAAAAAAAACAAAATTTTTAATTGTTTTAGGTTGTTTCTTTAACGAAATATCTTTGTTAACATTGTTAACGACATATCTTTGTTAACATCATTAACGATATATCTTTGTTAACATCATTAACGACATATCTTTGTTAACATAGTTAACGACATATCTTTGTTAACATTGTTTACGATATATATTAGTTAACATCATTCACGACATATCCTTGTTAACATCGTTAACGACATATATTTGTTAACATTGTTAACGACATATCTTCGTTAACATATATTGTTAATGACATATCTTCGTTAATATTGTTAATGACATATCTGTGTTAACATTGTTAGCGATACATCTTTGTTAACATTGTTAATAAAATATCTTTGTTAACATTGTTAATGACATATCTTCGTTAACATCGTTGACGATATATCTTTGTTAACATCATTAACGACATATTTTCGTTATCATCATTAACGACATATCTTTGTTAATATATATTGTTAACGATATATCTTTGTTAACATTGTTAATGGCATATCTTCATTAACATCTTTAAAAAAAATATATCTTTTTTATCATAATTAACGACATATCTTTGCTAACATATATAGTTAACAATATATCTTTGTTAATATTGTTAACGACATAAATCTTTGTTGACATTATTAATGACATATCTTTGTTAACATTGTTAACGACATATATCTTTGTTAACATTGTTAATGACATCTTTGTTAGCATCATTAACAACATATCTTCGTTAACATCATTAACGACATATCTTCTTTAACATTGTATTGTTAACAACATATCTTGGTTAACAATGTTAACGACATCGTTGTTAAGATCGTTAACTTCTCTCAATACAAAAACAGAGTGTGAAAACTAACCTCTGTTTTGTCTGTATTTGTAGCATTCGAGTCATTCGCGTGTTTTCTTCTTCTAAAATTAATTATTCCTTTAATATTTTTATAAAGCTACATATTTGTATGATGATAAAATAAAATATGATTAATTTTGCAAGGTGTAAGGAGTAAGGAGTCTTTAATAGATTAATTCGGGAAATAACATACAATCAGTTTTATAAATAAAATAATAATTGAAAATAGTCCAATAGAAGAAAGAGAAATATGAATAGCTTATTCGTTCTTGTTCAGACAAAGCATTCAAGGGTACCATTGTAAAGCGTACATGCCCTTTAATTTAGTATTAAGATTTATATAATTACATTTTCATTTTTTGGCTTTATAACTTTTTATGATTTTAAGATTGGCATTGCAGTCTTTTTAGTTAAAAACATTTTAAAACTCGTGGAACTCTACAGCAACAACTATATCAATTCTCTCTACTAAACCGCTCGTCTAATGTCTGCTGCTATGTCCCTTGTCTAAAAGACGCACTTTTTGCTCATATTCTCACTCCCTGGCCAGGAACAGCTGATTCCTTTCAGTTTTTTTTTAAATTTATTTTCTTTCTTTTTCAAAATCTTCCAAAATCCACAATGAAACCGTGAGCTGCCGCCATAGTATTTTTTGCTAGCTATTGTTACTGTAGAGTTTGTAGATTGAGGGAATTCATATTTTTTGCGTAATGTCCTCTACAACTTAAGAAATGTAGCAAAAATAGTAAATTTTTTATTGACTCTTACTTTTCTGTTTTTTCAATTAGCTGAGGTAAAATCTCCATCCGAAACTTTCTATGATTTGTAATATTTTTCTCAGTAAGAATTCTATTTTGAATTATTTTTATTATTTTTCGTTTGTCTTCAGATTTTATACTTCCTCCCAGGTTTTCTTGGGGGAAAAAACATTTTGTTTAAAATGTGAGAGACATTAAAAAAAAACATTTTTCAAGCTAAACCATGCCTCATAGGACCATTAAAAGGTTCAAAAAAGTTGCTAAGAATTAGAAAAATTATTTAATTGTTTTTTTTTCCTAAAGCGTCTTTGATTATAGCAATAAGTTGATCTGCTTCCTTCTTATTCAACAACATTTTACTTTTTTCTTCCGACTACAAAAAAATAGAATAATTAAAAAAAATTTAATTATATTAAACCAAAAACTGTAGAATAGGAAGACGTCACTTTAGGAAACTTATTTGTTAAATGAACTAAATCTGTGTACATTGTACAATACACTATTTTTTCTTGTTCTAGTTCCTCAATTTACTCAGAATCATAACAGTCGTCTTTCCATTTTATGGGTCTTACTGCATTTTTTTTATAAAATTCTTTTTTAACCATTTATTAAACTGACTTTACCTTGGTTATGTTTGGTGTCGAATGTGCTGAAGTATCAATAGATCCTTGTTTTTGCTCTTTTGAATCAATTTTCTGCTCTTTCGATTCAGTTTTCTGCTCTTTTGATTCAGTTTTTTGCTCTTTCAAATCAGTTTTCTGCTCTTTCGATTCAGTTTTCTGCTCTTTCGATTCAGTTTTCTGCTCATTTGATTCTGACGATTCAGACTCATTTGATCTGACTTTACGCTTGATATTTTGGTTTTGCAATGCAATACCTTCATCAGAGGGATCAGTATCAGAGGGATCAGTATCTTCAGCCAAATTTATTATTCTGTTTGAAGAAGAATTAGTTTCAGTTTGATTGTTAAGAAGCTCAGCAATATGTTCTTGAATAAATGCACGTAAAGTGTCAGCTTCATCTTCATCCAGGACTAGAGCAGAACTTTCATCTGTCTAAAAATAATGATAATATAAATAATAATTATGATAGTATAGTGAGAACTCTAGAAAACTGTGATTGAATGACGACATTAAAGCATCACTTTAATCGGTCAGATTGCGGTTCACTAAATAAAGTCATAACTTGAACCTATCAGTCGTCTTCCTTCCTATAGTTTTCTGGTTTACACTGTAGTAATAAATATAATAATAACATAACAGAAATAAATACTAGTGCTGGGCGTCGTTCCTAGGGAACAATTGTCTTTTACGAGAACAAACGGAATTATCAAGGACAATTCCATCGTTCTGAAAAAAAGAACGAACACATAGAACGCATTCTGAAAAATATTGGAACGATTATAATAAGGACGAACGTGGAACGAACGGAAATTGCTTTAATAGACTGTTAAATTCAGGACCGCGTTCTTATCACTGGGAACGCGTTTTAAGTCGCATTTTTAAATCAGGAATGTGCAGGGGCCCCCTACGCCCTTGAGAGGGGGCGCGCAAGGGGGTTGGGCTCATCTGGAGATTTGTTGAAAAAAACCTCGGATTCTTGATTTTGGAGGCTGTACTTTTAAAGCTTTCCATTTTCTTTCTTTAAAATCATTTTGTAAATTTCTTTTTTTTAATTATTCAAAGTTCACAAATCTACAAAGCAACTTTTAATTAATGTAGAATCAATTGAGAGGTTTAAAGTGATTGCAAATATAATTTCAATTCTGATTCACAACAATATCCTTCAAAGCTTTGTCTGAACAAGTATTGCATGAAGTATCCATGTTCCCATATTGAAAAATGATTATTTTCATTTGTGGTTTCTCTACAAAAGTGATCTTGCTTTTCTTGCTTCAGAAAGCATGGAGAAATAAAGGTTTTAAAGGTACGTCGGACATGCCACACTATAAATAGAGGATCACTTGAAATTATGCATGTATTCCATTTAAGTATAATTACATAATATGAAAATAAATACTTAAAAATATCACTTTTGCCCTTAACTAAAAAATGTTAATTAAAAAAACTTTAATCAATACTGCCTTCAATGAATATATAGATTTGATATTATTATATGTAATAAATCCTCTGAAAATAAAGATATTTTTTAAAAAACGTTTCCATCTCTATTTTTCACCCCTTGAAGCTTACACCACAGTATTAAGAGGGATTGTCTAATGAGTCCAATTAAGAAAATTGCATACATAATTTATTAACACTTGGGATGGAACCGTTCTTGACTATAAGAACACAGAGAACGGAACGTAACGGGAAGGACCATTCTTTGACAAAGATCACCAAGAACGGAACAGAATGGAACGTGGATGGAACGATTGAAAAAAGGTCGGAACGTGCCCAGCCCTAATAAATGTACAGTACACGCATAGGTCAATTAAATTTAATTTTAAAATAAAAGCATTAAGGGAGTGTCAACGTTATTGCATGTAATCTTTTAATCCTTCGTCAAAACAAAAGTATTTAAAAATATTCTTGTTTTTCATACAGTCGTTGTCGTAAACAATACAAGAAAGAGGACTGTCGAATTCATTTTTTTACTTCTACCAAGCTTTTAAACAGCATGGATAATGGAAACACATAAACATGGAAACAAAGAGAAGCTGTCAATTAACACTTGCAAACTTTTATTTAAAAAATCCTTGATAGAAATCAAAACTTGAATAGAAAAGTTGTCTTCATTGTAATGATATAAACGCCGACATCTGTATGTTTGCATTTGCGATTTTCTGTTAGATTGACAGAGATTTTGAAATTATATCTATTCTTGTCACCTTATTTTCTGCACTCATATCAGTTTCAGCACTGCTAAGGGACTCACTACTAATAAAAATCAGAATAAAATTTGGTTTTCACATTTTAGCTTAGTTTTAGCCTAAATAGTCAGTGGGTTTACCCGGTTTCTTCGGAAGGTTCCGAGTATTTTCTATTTTCTTGACTCTCATCCTTTTCATGGTTTTCTTCTTCAAGATCCTCATTGCTTGCCTTCAAATCTGCAAAATTAAATGAATTTGGTTTTAAAACAATTTTTCCGAAAAGAAGTCATCTCTGTTTACAATTTCCCGCGATGTACGTTAAAAAAATAAATTTATGTTGAAATATTCAAAATTTGTTATTTGCAATATTTGTGAAAGTCATCACTTGTTTTTAGGGAGTTGTCACTTGTTTCAGGGGAGTTGTCACAAGTTTTGCGGAGTTGTCACTTGTTTCAGGGGAGTTGTCACTTGTTTTTGTGGAGTTGTCTCTTGTTTTTGTGGAGTTGTCTCTTATTTTTGTGGAGCTGTCTCTTGTTTTTGTGGAGTTGTCTCTTATTTTTGTGGAGTTGTCTCTGTTTTTGTGGAGTTGTCTCTTGTTTTTGTGGAGTTGTCTTTTGTTTTTGGGGAGTTGTAACTTGTTTTTGTGGAGTTGTCTCTTGTTTTTGTGGAGTTGTCACTTGTTTTTGTGGAGTTGTCTCTTGTTTTTTTGGAGTTGTCTCTTGTTTTTGTGGAGTTGTCTCTTGTTTTTGTGGAGTTGTCTCTTGTTTTTGTGGAGTTGTCTCTTGTTTTTGTGGAGTTGTCTCTTGTTTTTGTGGAGTTGTCTCTNGTTTCAGGGGAGTTGTCACAAGTTTTGCGGAGTTGTCACTTGTTTCAGGGGAGTTGTCACTTGTTTTTGTGGAGTTGTCTCTTGTTTTTGTGGAGTTGTCTCTTGTTTTTGTGGAGTTGTCTCTTGTTTTTGTGGAGTTGTCTCTTGTTTTTGGGGAGTTGTCTCTTTTTTTTGAGTTTGTTACTTTTTTTGTGAAATTATCACTTATTTCTGGGGAATTGTCACTTGTTTTTCAAGTTTGTTACTTGTTTTGTGAAATTATTACTTGTTTTTGTGAATGCATTACTTGTTTTTGTGAATTTATTACTTTTTTTTGTGAAGTTGTCACTTGTTTTAAGAGAATTGTGAATTGTTTCAAAAGTTGACACTTATGTTGGATTAAAGCAACTTCTGAGGGTAGCACTGGTTTTGATGAGTTTTGCACTTTATTAGATATGTGTCTATTGTTTAAAGAAAAAATCTACCTCCTTTCGGCTTCATTTCATCTAAATTTTCAGTGGTATTCTCATCTTTAAAAGTTTGTGTACTGTTGTCCGTGTTTTCTTCAATCATAATCTCGGAATCCAAACTATAGTCTTCACTTTCCTCAAGGGAGCTAATAAATATTTTTTTGATTTAACTTTTTTAATTTTCTACTTTTCTTTCATTGATACAGATCTACCCAAAAAAGATGAGACTTTAATGACGGCTAAAAACAAGACACAATGTTCTAATTAATGATTTTTTAACGAAATAAGGAATTGAAGAGATCTGAAAAGGCTCTGAATTTAAGAGAAAAAAACGACATTTAATAAATATTGGATAGTTGTCTCTATAGTCTTATCTATGGTGGGTAACCGTGAACATTGACAAGGTTACCTGCTAGATTTAGAATCATTAAAATGATCACTTCTGTTGTAATCCTCTGCAGTTGTAGTACTTACAGTGAATACTTCTCCATACTCTATTGTGCTAAATATGTGACGGTCAGCTTTAACTTAAATTTTGCTCAAAATCTTTATCAGATAAAAACATTACCTCATTTCTTCTTCTGAATCATTTTCAGAATCGTTTTCAGAATCATTTTCAGAACCATTTTCAGGCCCATTTTTATAATCAATTTCTGAATCATTTGGACCATTTACAGAATCATTTACAGAATCCTTTACAGAATCCTTTTCTGAATCCTTTTCTGAACCCTTTTCAGAATTCTTTTCAGTATCATTTTCAAAATCATTTTCAGAATCCCTTTCTGAATCCTTTTCAGAATTCTTTTCAGTATCATTTTCAGTATCATTTTCAGAATCCTTTTCTGAATCCTTTTCAGAATCCTTTTCAGAATCCTTTTCTGAATCCTTCTCAGAATCCTTCTCAGAATCTTTTTTAGAATCATTTTCAGAAACATTTTCAGAATCATTTTCAGAATCATTTTCAGTATCATTTTCAGAATCCTTTTCTGAATTCTTTTCAGTATCATTTTCAGAATCATTTTCAGAATCCCTTTCTGAGTCCTTTTCAGAATTCTTTTCAGTATCATTTTCAGAATCAATTTCTGAATCATTTTCAGGACCATTTTCAGAATCATTTACAGAATCATTTTCAGAATCATTTTCAGTATCATTTTCGGAATCCTTTTCTGAATCCTTTTCAGAATCCTTCTCAGAATCTTTTTTAGAATCATTTTCAGAAACATTTTCAGAATAATTTTTAGGGTCATTTTCAGAATCAGAATCATTTACAGAATCATTTTCAGTATATTTTTCAGAATTATTTTCAGGAACTCCCCCAAAATTATCAATCATCGGATTTTCAATCTGAACCCTAAACATTTCAAGTTTTCTCCACAGTGAGACTTTTAACACTGGAATAGGAAGACCTCAAGTTATTTTTAGCAGTACAAAAAAAAACATTAAATACAGCATTGTGCAGCATACACAAACCAATTTAACTAAATAGGTTTCTTTATTAAAACATTTAGTTGCTTGTCACTGAATTTTCCTGTTTGATAATGTTCATCTTTAGACAATATTCCCTCGTTTTGCATGTTTTACAAATTAAAACTTACAGCGGATTGAAAAAGGGCAAAAATAATTTTTTATTTTAAGTGGTTTTCCTGTAGAGCATCGACAAATGATAAAATTCTAAAATTACCTTTCGTTCACATTAGGTTCTTCAAACATTCTGTTATCGATATATTTTGATCTTGGATGAATGCTGGATTTAATTCCAAGATTTATCCTGTTCTTTGGGTTCTTATTGGGGTTATAAGGATCTTCAAGAAAGGCTTCAACAACAGGATCAGAGTTGCCTTTTGGGATCATTATGTTAACTCGCAAATTCTCTTCTATGTTATCTTTACTGGGTCTTCTCCTAATAACATTTTTTTTCTAAACATATTATAATTATTTAAAGAGAGTGTGGACCCCCGTTTAAAAAAAATCGGCACGTCTGGGGTCACACCGGTACCATTAAACTCGTTTTCCGAGTAACAATGTGGAAGATATTTTTGAATAAGGATAATCATTAAACTTTACCAATTTTCTTCTTTTTCGCACGGGCAAAATAAAACAATGAAAAGTAAAAAATTTGAAGCTAGAAAAGGAGTCCGTTGCGAATCAGACATGGAGATTGCAGAAGGAGGATCACTTCAAGATTTTCCAAATTTAAAACATTATTCAGTATTCAGAATACTTACAAAAATTCATTTTCTAAAAAATACATACACAATAAATTTTTGTAAAATTTAGAATTTTTAGGGAAGATATTTTAGAGATATGATTATAAGTTTAGAATCGTGTGTATGGATTTCCTAACGCTTCTTTAGTCAGATCAATAACAACCTCAGCATCGTCATTGTTCAGAATAGAACTCTTTGTATCAACCAAGACCTGGAAATCGTACAGTAAGACCCATAAAAATGTGAATTGAAAGACGTATATTTGACCAAAGTTATGACTCTCAATCGTCCAATGAAACATGAAACACAACATGTAATTTTGTAGTGTACAACTGTACATGGACTTAATTAATTTAATAGGTTGGTTTTCAACCTACTGGTAAAATTTGTCCATAATGGAAGCTTAAAATTCTAATAAGAATGCTTTGATGTTTTCTTTCTATTCCACACTTTTATAGAACTCACTGTATTGATCCTAAAGAAATTCCTAGTTTAATTGTTACTTAAAACTGGCCTCAAAGTCAGATTTACTAAGATCCCATTATCTTTTCAACTTTGATCTTTAAAACTAAGAATCATGTTGTCTAGATTTATCTAAGGTTTACACCATTATAGAGTTACATAGATATAGGCATGAGAAAAATAGACTTTGTGGGGAGCGTTTAGCTCAACATTATGTAATTGTCTACTGATCAATTTGTGTACAGTGATTACCAGAAAACTCTGAAATAGTAGGGCGACTTTTATAACCAAGTTATGACTTTAAATAGTCCAATGGTAAAACTATTTGTATTGTTACGAAACAATTACACTTAAGTATTGCTATAATATTGTCTTCATATATCATTGTTTCTGGTTCTCATTGTAGGGTTTTGCTTGAATTAAAAAAGAGGCGTTCCATAGTAATGAAAAGTCACAAATGAAAACATAGAAATAGATAAAACACAGCACACTTTTATTGTATTAAATCTAACCCTATTATTTATTCAATTTGTTTCATAACTCACTTTAAAAATTAAACTAAAATATTACACTAGGATGTAATCTATTACTATTTTTGAGAAACTGTATTTCTTTGAAACTTCAAACCTCTTTCAAGTTGATATCAAAGATAAGTAAGAATTCTCAGTACGAAAATAAATCACTTTTGCTCAAGACAAAAATTCGAATCACTTTTTCACAACAAATTTAAGTTCACCAATTTTTGGTTTACGCGGGCAAAAAATACTGATTTAACTTTAAATTCACTAAAACTTATTGAAAGCTGATTTAATAAAACAGTTACAAGTATCCAATAACAATTAAAGTGTAAATGGGATATTTAGTTGTGAATTAAAAACATGTTAATGCATCAAAAATTTAAAGTTTTATTGAAGAATCAATTATAAATCTGAAGAACTGAAATTACCACGAGAATAAAAAAAGAGAAGACCACTTTCAAAACTGTTAACATTGCTCTTGAACTCTGAGCGGGTGTTAAATTTCATTATTTAATTTTCACGACAAAATCTTTATTTTTTCTTAATAACAAAGTGTCAAAATATTAAACATTTACTAGTATATTAAACACGGATTAAAGAGGTATAATCTTATCCCTGTAATGTTTACACTCTATATGTTTATTCAGCTGACAGCACAGAACTAATTGACAGTTTTCGGACAAATTTCACTTTTTATTCAACCATTTAGTATTTGATTATTAAACATCATACAAACCTGGAATGAACGATCCAGCTGAAGGTTCTTGTTAACAAACCTGGAATGAACGATCCAGCTGAAGGTTCTTGTTAACAAACCTGGAATGAACGATCCAGCTAAAGGTCCTTGTTAACAAACCTGGAACGAACGATCCAGCTAAAGGTCCTTGTTAACAAACCTGGAACGAACGATCCAGCTAAAGGTCCTTATTAACAAACCTGGAACGAACGGTTTCAGATGCACCAAGCCCTATACAGTAAACAGTATACATACTGTAACCAGTATGAGCAAAAAAGTTCGGAATAGGGATAGTTTCATTGATGTAACCCCTCCATTTCTCATATGTACCCGGAGCTAAGCTCAGATTTCAAGTAGTCTGGTCTGTAAGTATGGCAGCTTATTAGCTCTTTGTATAAAGCTATAGGTCGGACGAAAAGTAGGACGGATAATAGACCACCTCATGTATAGTTGCATTCAAGATATTTTGTCAGTTAAGAATCTCCTCTTGAGATCATGCATTCAACGCATGGAAACTCAACAAGTAAAAAATCCAAGCCAACGATGACCTCAGGTTCTATTTTAAGCTCAAGCCAATAACCTGACTCCACGAGGTGGCATGAATAGGACTGCCCAGGCTAAAGCCAAATAGATCGGCAGTCTCAACAAAGAGGAAGGTTGATTCGCCATATGAGGCGGAGAGTCTGTTGAAAACTTCTGCCTTATTCCAATAAGTATAGTATCAAATGTTATCTGTTTTTTATGTTGAAAATACATATTTTCCTAGAATTTGTAGACTTTTTCATGTCAGTTCAGGCTTTAACATTTCTTCAACTTTTAATTGTAACAATACCTTTTTCAGAAGTACCCCCCCCCTTTGGTCTAGGAATTGAACAAGGAAAATAGATAAATTATATTTCTGTTCTGTTTAGGAAAACAATGTAATTTTAAAAACAGGAATGGAAGGCAGTGTCTCGTCCTAAAATCTTTTAATTTCAATTGTGAATTACCAGCTCTACCCACCCACCTCCCCATATGGACAATATTCAGGTTGATTTTATGCTTGGTAGTTATATTTGACAATATTCAGGTTGATTTTATGCTTGGTAGCTATATGGATGATATGGGTATCAACGCTGATCAGTTTGAAGAAGCTTGTGCTAAAGGAAAAGCTGGGATTAAGACGCAGTTCCAACAAATGCTTTTTGAACAGGTAGGACACATAAATTTCAGTAGATCTTTTGAGTACTGTGCAGGTTTGCTTTACACTGCCTGGAATTGTACTGTACAGATTGCTCTAGCTGGTTAAAAGTCGCTTGAAATGAACAGGAGTTTACAGTGAAGACTTATTCAAAATTGAAACCCTTAAATAAATTTTGTTTAATATAAAACAGTTATCAAGCAGATGCATTATTATCAACAATTACAATTGTCTCTACTGATAAAAACTTTCAGAATCAATTTTCAGAGAAAAAATAAAAAATCTCCATTAGCCTTGCTTTAGAATTAAATATTGTGTTTAAAAACCCTGATATTTGAATGTAAATAATGTCGTTTTAACAAATTTGTTACCCACAAAGAATGCGACTTCAGAGACGGCTGTACGGAATTTATACTGTAGTGTCTGTTTCATCCTTGCAAACATATTCTTCTTTCTTAAATTCGTCTTTGCAATCTCGTCCTTTGTACGTAACCCTGTAACTACGTGTAGTATTGTTAATTAATCGATTTTATTCGTTTATTAACTTTTTTATCCTAAGATGAAACACTTTTGGTTCGTTGTTGGATAGTTTTTGATTTGTTTATTGCATATATAATTAATGCACAATGCACATTATTACTTAGGTGTGGGCTGCTGATGATTTTGTGATCTTCAAGCGAATGATGATTCAAAAAAATATTGAACTCCAGCTTCAGGCTTTAGAGCTAATTCAACAAAGGTAAAAATCAAAATTAAATGAAAACATCGTCTGTTTCAGTATAATTCAATTAAAAAAGAAGGCTAAAAAAAGAGGGTAATCATATTCATTAGTCATGCCCCTTATTTCAAGTTACTTGTGTAAGATTTTATTTATCAAATATTAAATATTTATTATTTTAGTATTTAAAATTATCTATTTCGATAGAGTAAGTAAATTAAAATAAGTATTTAATAAAGTCTATAGATTGTTATGTTTAAAGAGTTTAAAGTGTTATTATTGTTTAATGCTTTATGGTAACTATAATGGCGTTCTTTTTGCCTTATAGAATTCAATGTTTACGATTGAAACTGTCATCTATCAACGGTTTTGTGTACTAAGGTACGGAATACTCCCTGCCGTGCTGCAGCCTGGTGGGGATGAGGAAGATGAAGGGGATGAGGGGGATGTGTCTAACAAGGTAAAAAAAGCTTACTTCGAATTTTAAGTCGTCTTTAAAGAGACTGTAAGCATTATTTAGAGTGACCCTCCATTCAAAGATTGCCATATATGCCTGATTTCCAACGCACGGCAAACTATAAACCAGGAGGAGACGGTCAAATTGACTCTGTGACTCCGTTGCTCCTATAGTTCTGATTTTTCGCGTGTGCGTAATAAAAGCAAATTTATTTGGTTACATAATATGGATTCAAAACATTTTTGTTTTTCTCATAAGCTCTTCAATAAGAAGAGTTATGATAAAAACATATAAGATGAATTATTAAATTATTAAATAAGTATGAATTATTTTCAAGGTTTTTTTTGTTCCGGAAAACAGAAAGAAATTATCAGAATTATCATTTTAAATTTAGAAAAACGAAAATATCTTCCACATTATTTATAAGCTTAAGGTTTCAAGAGTACCGTTGTAAATCGGACATTGCCATCTTTACATGGAGTCCATGGAGGGTCACTTGAAATTAAGATTTGAAAATATAACGTTGTCTTTAGAAGAATTTTTTTGAACATTTAATAGATATTAGTGCACTTCGTAAAACCGACATTTTTTAGTGAATATACATTACAATAAATAAAAAAGACATTTTAAATAATTATATTATATAATCATGATTTTACAGATAGGAGATTTTAATGATAAAACATTTCATAAGAATAACATTTAATAGATAAATTGATAAATGTAATATTTATAACTTTGCTTAAAAATACGTTATACTATTGGAATGATATATACTTTGGAGAAAAAAACTCAGCGGGATCGGTTGAACCAGCGGTTGAGATCTAGCCTAGACTCTACGCAGTTCATAATAAGAAATTAAGAAGAAATTTACAATTTGTTCACTAAATCACACTTTTTCAACAAATGAAATATAATTTTTCATGAATAACGTTTTCAGATTTTTTAGCATCTTTTTTGCTTTCAACCGCTGGTTTTCAGATTTTTCAGCAACTTTTTGCTTTCAACCACTGTTTTAAAGATTTTTCAGCAACTTTTTTGATTTCAACCGCTGTTTTTCAGATTTTTCAGAACTTTTTTACTTTCAACCACTGNCTCTCAATAGGAAAAATACTTTAATATTATGATTTATATAAAAACTAATGTTCCTCTCTCAATAGGAAAAATACTTTAATATTATGATTTATATAAAAACTAATGTTCCCCTCTCAATAGGAAAAATACTTTAAAAATTTGAGAAAAAAAGGCGCATTTCTTATTCTGAACTGCGTAGAGTCTAGGCTAGATCTCAACCGCTGGTTCAACCGCTCCCGTTGAGTTTTTTTCTCCAAAGTATATATCATTCATACTATTGTTTCAGAGTGAGAATAGGCTTATGCGGGAAATTGTCAGGTTTTAGATGGCTTTGTTAAAATTGCACTTTTTAATTTTAAAAAGGAGTTTTAAATTCACAGTTTACACTTTTTCACCTTTTTGTTCGTGATATCAAACTTTCCTAAATCATTTCAAACAAAACATTCTCTTTAAAATTTCAAAATTAATGTTATGGTGTTATCTAGCAGTCACACTGCAGACCAGAGTGACTACGGTTCAAAGTCGTGACACTCGGTTAAAACCTTTTTAAGCTTGCATGCCTACCCCTATGTTATCATAGAATAATTAATTTAAAATCTGAACTGTGTGCTAAGTATCTTAATTTTATGATCAAAAGATTTAAAGTTGATTAAGTTGTTAACATTTTTTGTAGAATATTTTTCTAAATTCGTAAAAATCCGCGAAATTATCATTTATATACAGTAGTAAATATAGTATAATAAAGACTAGATATTTTTCAAATGTCAAAATTTTTATGTTAACACGTAGTGCACATTTAAAAAAAAAATTTTGAACATATACGTAAGGAACAAAATAATGTTTGGTTTGAGTGCCACAACTTTGAACCTGGCGGTCAATTTGATCCAGTGTGTGCAGTGGTAAAGTTTCAACACGTTTTCAAAACGACAGTCTACAACAAACGGAAAAGTTTTATTTCAAGGAAAGGGACTGTGAGTGTGACCCTCCATACGCAAAGATGTTCACGCCCGGTTCACAATCACAACATTAACCTTGAAACCTATATTTGATCAATAATATGAAAAATATTCTTGTTTTTTAGGTTTAAAAACAAACGTTTTCCTCAAATAACAAATGCGCAAGTAACTTTTGAAGTGAACCCACAATTAAATATAATTAGCAATCAAAATTATAAACATTGATATGTTATTAATGACTAGATTATCAGACAAAGCTTTTAAGGGTATTATTGTGAATCGGGCAATGTGATTTTTTAAATTTACTGTCACTTTAAATTACCATTACAGTCCCTTTCAGAATAATCAAAAAAAATTTAAAAATATTTAAAATTTGATTTTAAAAACTTTGGTTGTTCAATTTTTTTAGATTTGATAAACATTCTGTTAAGTTTGGACTTTTTAATCACCAAACATGCTTTATATCTCATTATGTGTTTATATTTTTTCTACACCTTTTATTTGCTGCTTAGCTTCCATTTTTTTCAATTAATAATCGTGAAATTTAACAAATATCCTTTTTTATACAAATGTACTTACAGAGTAGGGAGTGTGAATCCAATTCAGAATACAAATACGAAAAGTTCAGGTCAAAAAGCGGAAATTTTTAATATCAACGTTCTTGACAGTTTTTGGGAAAATCTGATTTTTTAAATTTATTTCTATATTAATTACAGTTTATCCCGTTAAACATGGTAATTTATAGACGACCAAATGAGAAAAAGCATATAATTATATATTCTTTCCTCGTTAAAATGGCACAGATAAAACAGAACTCAACTATAACTTGACTTTTTAATGCCAGAAGTCGACTTGAGATAGCCTCAACATTTTTAACATATTTAATGTTCCGATTTCAAACTTGGCCTGAACATCAGAAACTCGACGTTTTTTTTATTTTCTTTAATTACTCAAACATTACTCCAATTCCAACTACTTATTGCTAAAGTAAAATGTTTTAAATTACTGTTCCAAATTCTGGAGCAAAAAAAATATAAAAAAAAACTTTAATATTATGATTTATATTAAAACTAATGTTCCCCTCTCAATAGGAAAAATACTTTAATATTATGATTTATATAAAAACTAATGTTCCTCTCTCAATAGGAAAAATACTTTAATATTATGATTTATATAAAAACTAATGTTCGTCTCTCAATAGGAAAAATACTTTAATATTATGATTTATATAAAAACTAATGTTCCTCTATCAATAGGAAAAATACTTTAATATTATGATTTATATAAAAACTAATGTTCGTCTCTCAATAGGAAAAATACTTTAATATTATGATTTATATAAAAACTAATGTTCGTCTCTCAATAGGAAAAATACTTTAATATTATGATTTATATAAAAACTAATGTTCCTCTCTAAATAGGAAAAATACTTTAATATTATGATTTATATAAAAACTAATGTTCCTCTCTCAATAGGAAAAAGCCTTGAGAGTACATTGAAAGGTTTTGCAACAAATTTCCCGAGGAAATATTTAGTTTTAAATGGTTTATTAATTGGTTCATATGTCTGGGGTAATGTTGGGGCATTCCAATTATATTGAACAGAAACTTTTAGTAAAATCCAATAAAACAAATATCTTATACAGGCAGCGGTTGGCGTTTTTGTTCGAAAACATATCTTTTTACTTTTAACAATCAATAACCTTTTTTTTTCTAATTTAATCTTTGTAAAATAACAAAGAAGTGCTTAGAAATTATTTAGAATTCTTTAATTTTATATCATTAGTGTTCATAATTAAAATTATTTCTTAAAGAGCCCCAATTTGATGGCAAACAAACCATCGTCTATTTCTAAGGTCCATCAAAGCTGTTCACAACCGTAGGGCCGGGATTGCTGCAATCTCTCGTGTTAGGTTTTATTCCAGAAGGTTCTGGATTTATGACTAGCTGTCCGTATAGAACACCTTGGATTTCAGAAAACCAAGAAGAAAAATCTTGGGAATTCATTTTATATATTTGTAAATGAAATTTTTTCCTTTCTTAAGTTAATTGAGCTTTTCGAATATTCGACATAGTTTTGCACCCAATGAAAGGACGACAAAAACTCAATTGAACGGACCTTTTAAATCAAAAACTTTATGTTAGAGCACATTTTTAAATCTGTTTAAGTAGTAAAACCCCCAAAATCCCTCAGCATCTTTCCGCCTGTTCGTCAATTTAAATCGTTTAATAATCATTTTATAAAACTAAAAGAATTAATTAGATCAAAGTTAAAAATACCTTCTTCAAATGATGAAGCTACGAATAAACCGAAGTCAGAAGAAGATATATTTCAAACGGTTCTTAGGTAGAAACTTAATAAAAGGGGGGGGGGCTTTTTCCCCACTTTAATGTTGTACTTATGTAGTAACTATCTTAATCATAAACTTTTAATCTCTTAAAATATCCACATTTTCAGCTCTTGTCTTTAAATATGAATTTTTTTTACTATTTTTTCATTAAGTTATAAGCTGCCTGCATGCATATTGTGTTTATGTAAAATGAAATTTTATTTTAGGAAAATCAAACTAAACCTAAAGATATTAATTAATTTTGAAAAGTCCTGATCAGTCAAGTAAATAAGTCACTCGATCCCTCAGCAACTCCCTCTAAATACTGAGCTGTGAGCCTCAAAGCGAGGGAGCCTGTTGGACCACACACTTCACATATATATAGATATAAGATGGGTCTTGTTTAGTTTACTTAATGATTGCATGTATATGTGTTTGACGTGTTAATTATTTTAAACACAACAGACTTAAATCTGATAATTTTTGACAATGTTTGAAAGCCTTTCCGGGTCCGCTTTTTAAGTCAGTTTTTTTTATAGCTAAAAACTGTCACAGAAAATATTTTTAACGAAATTGATGATAAAAATCCTAACTAAAATAGTTTGAAATTTCTAAAAGTTTCTGAACAAAATGTTCCTTGTTGTAACATTGTCTCGTGTTTAAAGATTTAAAATATTTATAAAAAGTTAATTTGAAATGTTCCAGGCACTCTAAAGCCGAGCATGAAGCCCTTGTTGCTGCTTTAAATGACGAGGAGGCAGAACTTGAGAAGGTGTAGAAACATTTTTTATTTAAAAAAAAGAAAAAATTTTTATGTTTTTGTTGATCAAGTAATTTATCTTTAAATTAAATTAAAAATTAAATTTCGAGTTTTAATTTTTTTCTGAAAATTGTTCTGAATCTTTTAGACTTAAATTTGGTCCAGGGTAAACAGGGGGAGGGGGGGTCCACCCCTTGAACAGAAAAGTAGCAGATAGGGTTCTGAGGGGTGGAGGGTAACCTCATCAATAGTTCAGATTGATTCAGTATTCTAAAATTTAAATTATTTTAGAAATGTAATAATAAAAATAAAATTTAGAATTTAATGAAGTCAAAATGTCTTAACCTTCCTAGGTAACCAACCCTACCGCAAAATAAAACAAAAACTCATATGCAAGCTTGTCTGTTTTGGATTACTTGTATACTACGAAAAAGGTTCTTTTCAGGGATTAAATTCTTCAATTTTTAAGTTCTTCACTTTAGTTTTAATAAATTTTTCCTTTTTTAGGCCCTAGCAGGTAGTGTGGATGAACTTAACAGACTAGAAGCCGAAAAAAAAAATCAGGTTAAATTGTTAATTTGTCAAATTGTTAAAAAAAAGCTTAAAATTCAGTCAAGTCAATGTATGGATGAAATTGTAGAGAGGTTTTTTAATGTTCTAAAAAATTATAATATTTTACACATTCATTACACATTAAAAATTGTAAAATAATTATTTTCATTTCGAATTCAAACCACTTCAAACCTAACTTTAAAATGGTTTTTTTAACAAGTTTTGCCAATTTTAGGAGGCCATATTCGTAGAGCATTTGAAGAATGCAAATGTGACTAATACTGCAGGTGAGGGGGGAAAATAAATTAAACGGAGTGACTGGCTAGGTATGGTAGTTGAACTGAGATTCCAGTGTTTTATGGTTATCAAATAAAACTTGATATTATACCGAGCCAGTCACTCCCTTCATAGTGGGATTCAGATAACAGTGACATTATCATTGTTTTTTTCTTCTTAAAATTGTAAATTAAACTATTTCTTTAAAAGAAAAAAAACCAAATTCATTTCATAGTTTTCTGATACGAATAATTTGAATTTACTTATAAACCGTTCAGGGGTACAGTTACGATTTTTTTTAGGGTGGTGGGGGGGGGATCTTCACGATAAATCAAATCAAACCAAATCATATGTTTTTCTTCAGTAAACGTAATTATAAATTAAACATTATATAAAATTAAGATTAACATATAATTTAAATTACTACAATAACAAAGGGTTTTAACTTTGAAAGGGAAAATGTAAATTCTGGCGTTGAATACACCCCCCTCCTGCAAAGTTCAAACACCCAAGGATTTTTTTTAAACGTATTTTTTTAGCTCTTGGACTTGGAGAAATTGCTTCACCGATAACCCTGCCCGATCCTACAGAGGAGGTTCGAATAGTTTAAGAGTAAATAGTAAAAGCTCTCAAATATTTTTTCTTACTTAGGGTAAAACCAAACATTAATAACATATAGATTGAACACTACTAGATTTCGCCAATTCAAGATTTAAGGGTTTTTCTATCACAATAATCCTGAGGCAGAAGCCCAAACGAGTTCTGCACAGGCAGCGTTGAATTACAAAACAGAGAGAATGCGCGTTACTCCTTTGGGCCTCTGCCTAAGAGTTATTGTGAACGAAAACCCCTTAAGTCTTGAAAAAGCGACATCTAGTGTTCTATCTGTATTGTTCAAAAATATCTTCCACATTGTTACTCGGAAAACGAGTTTAATGGTACCGGTGTGACCCAGACGTACGAATTTTTTGAATGGGGGGTCCACACCAAGGATGTAAGGCAAGGAAAGACATTTCAGAAGTGTAAACACAAGACGGATGTCACAGCCTGACATGGAATTCATTTTCACAAAAATAATCTATGAAATATTCTGGTCATAAGAAACTATTATGTGAATTTTCAAAATTATCAAAATTAAATGCTTTTAACCTCTTCGGATACTAAACGAACACTGATGTATCTATTCTTATTTACAAAGTCCGCCGAGAGAGAACTGGTTTCAATATGTACGCAGAGTATACGCAACTGCAATTAACTTTCCTTGCATTATTACCTTGATCAAAACCAAGTTAAACCAAATACTGTTTTTAAGTACGGGAAGTGTTATTAAACTATACACTCTACGGAGTACACTATATCTGAACTGAACACACTTTACACTGTACAGAGGGGGGGGAGAGTGGAAACGTAACCAAACGCCACCCAAACGTGTTTTGCGCCATGCACGCTTCTCAATTGGTTATCAGAAATAAAAACTTAACATTAAATCTTTTATTTCATATGAAATAGATTTGCAATTGACCTCTGTTAATGGTCGTATGGTGTACAATATTCTTAAAGCTTTCTTTACTGCTCCTCAGTTTCTAAAATAAATCTATAAATATGCCACATGAAGCGCAAGAAATAAAATTACGTTTTTGAACTTTTTAGTATGCACGCTCCTAAATAAGCAATTAAGTGCTAGAAATAAGTGAACTCAATACTTTATTTTCACTAGTTTTTTTTTAAATCTTTTGTTCTTTCTATGCATGTAATTATTCTGTTGTAGATGTTGAACTCGAGTAGGCGAATACAAAAATCTAAAATTGAAAAGATTTTTTGAAAATATCTTTTTTAGCTTTATCAATTTATTCATTTTTTTTTATTTTTTTTATGAAACAAATTATTTGATACATGTATTTAATGCAGAATGCAGATAATCATTTTTCCAATCTTCTTGTTTCCTGGCTGTCCTGTTTTGCTCATTCAATTAGCTGCATACCCCCGCCCCCCCCGGATGGTTAATATGCAGTTTCGAGATGCTGATCAGGCAATTTGTAGTATTTCAATATCAGCTCTCGAGTTTCTGTATTTATTCCAGTTGTTTTTGATATCGGCCATCTATTCAGGTTTATTGCTGACATTGTTGTATAATGAGAACTTCCCTTTGTCAGCTGCATTACATGTATCAGTGTCTTGCAGTAATTTAGAAAGAAATTAAAAGACCTCCTAGCCTTAACTGCATTAGGCTGGGTTCAAGGTGATTTAGATTTACCCCCTAGGAAAGGAACACCCAATGAAACCGAAAATATCTTTTAAATGGAGCGATGAGATAATTCTTTTGAAAACAGGCAACCCGACCTTTTAGTGTTTAAACTCCAATCATGAAATGCAGTCATTAAATCAGCTAATTGGATCTAAGATTCGTAATTTTTTTCTAGCACTTCATGTGACATATTTATAGATTTATTTTCGAAACTTGTTGATGTTACACTTTTTATTTCTGATAACCAATTGAGGAGCGCGCATGCCGCAAAACACGTTTTGGTGGCGTTTGGTTACTTCTACACTCCCCCCTCCTGTACACACTGTACGGTGTACGGTGTATTCAGTGTTCACAGTACAGTGCACATTGTAAACTGTAAACTGTACAGGTTGACCCTGTAGAGCTAGAAAAGCGCACAGCGTTCCTTCGTGCGCAGCGGGACAAACTTCTTGAACTCAAGCGCGTAGAGAGAGAGAAACAGCTGGCGCAGGCAGAGGTCACTCATGCCCAGGTAACAAAACCAGTTTTATCATTTATAAATATAGCAGACTATCAGAGCGCTTCGCGGATATCTTCTATTTCAACTTTTAACAGATATTTAGAAATTTTTTTTTTTATTTTTTTTTTAATAAAATGAATATGAAGGACCCTGGAAGTCAGGAAAGCTCTGGCAAAGAAACTCTTGGATGAAGTTGTTCATAACGAAGACGACTAATTAATTGATCTGTTATTGATTAATTAATCGCAATTTGATAAGCTAATTTAATTCTTGATATATCGTAGGGCCGGACTATCGTTTTAGTTCCAACAAACCTTTCATTTAAAAAAGGACACAGTACCTTTAAACATATTTCCTATCAATGATATCGTCGTTTATCTGAGTGGAAAAATGTTTAATTCTAACAATTATTTCCATTGTTTCTGAAGCAGAATTGTGCTAGTCTCTTTATAGAGAAACACAATTAATGATCAGTTTAAAAAAAAAATTGATTTACTGATTTGCTAGTTGTTTAATTAATCAAATGTATAAGATAGTTGATCGATTATTTCTGTTAAGAGATCAAGTCATCGAAATTCACAATCAAAAATATATCTAAAATTCAATGTAATGGTCACTTAAAAATTTAAATTTTGTTTTTAATTTGCAATTTTTGTAGAATTTATCTTCGATTGATTGATTGAAAAGAAATCTTGAAAATTCAATGTTTATCTTTCACTTATAAAATGGTTTGAAAATTGTTTCGCTACAAAGCACCACTTGAATTTTCTTTGTACTGCTTTTACCGTAATGTTATTTAATTTTATATTTGTAAACTTTGCCAGAAATTGAATAAAAATCACAACACGCTTTTATCCGGTTTATTCTGGAGATTATACAGGGTGTCTCGCGAAACATCACAGTTTAGATTTAGTGTGGAGATTTTACAGGGTGTCATGAAGCATCACTTGTTGAGATTTAGTATGGAGAATATACAGAAATGGAATAAAAATCACAACACACTTTTATCCGGTTTATTCTGGAGATTATACAGGCTGTCTCTCGAAACATGACAGTTAAAATTTAGTCTTGAGATTATACAGGGTTTCTCATGAATGAAGGTAATAAGGTAAAAATTGACTACAGACAAATTTATGTTTCTTTTATTTCTAAAATTCTTAATCACATATTAATTTTCACATATTAATACAAACAAATAAACCAGTTTTGTATTGAACAAGAGTATTAGTCTATTTTTCACTACCCCCCCCCCTCAATTTAACTCAAACATTATTTACACAAATAAGTTGACCATTTTGATTTGCAGTTTAAAGAAAAAAATCAACTGAGTTCTTGCGACAAACTCTGATTTTCTAATCCATATATCTTTGAAATCCGATGTTGTAGATCTTTACTTTTTTTAACTATGAATTCTGTAAGATGAAATAGTCTATATTTGAAATATCAAAGGTATACATACCATTTGAATATTAGAATTTTTGGCAAGAACTCAATTTCTTTATTTGAAATTTTAGATTTGAGCTTTATGTGAAATGCTTTTCTTTTCTATTGAACTTAATTCTAAACCATTTTTGACAAAAATACTAATTCCACAGACATGATTTTATAAATACAATAAAATCTAATTTATAAATGACAACATTTTTATTTGTCTCTGTAGCGACAATATTCTGTCACTTTCCGTTTCATTCGTTCAATCCTTAGCACCACCTCCTCCTGGTAAGCAGTAATCATTAAAAAAAAAGATTTCGGAAAAGTAAGCAGAATAAATATCTACAATTCTTAAATATAAAACACAAAATTAATAGATTTCTCCTGCTTTTCTTCCTAAGATGTTTTGCAAAGAAAATTGTAATGCAGTAATACCAAAATTTAAAAAACACTGAAATATTATCGGCTTCTTCTATAAACGTACAAACGGCTGAACCAATCGGACCCAAATTGTTGTGGGACCTGACATGATCCCAAGGAAGGTTTATGGCTATTCCAAATTTCAAAAACTTGCCTCCAACAAAATTCGATTTTAAATTCAATCAAGAAATTGTTAATTTAGAGCTCTGTTTTCTTCTAAAACTGTGGTTAGGTAATATTTAGGGTTTGATCGATGTACAAAATGGTGTTTTTGTAATTTCTCTTTTTTTTCTGTTTACCCCTTTATAAACCGATTACTACTCAATTAAAAAAGGTTTTTTTTTTAATATTTGTTGTTCATTCTGAATTATCACTTTCCTTGAGAAGATAATAGTTCATTGCTATAACTCCCATTCCAACTAAAAACAAAATTAGATTATTTAAAGATATTTTTTTTAAACTTTTGAATGTAGAATAAAATTTATTTTTTTCTACGTGGGCTGTATAAAGCATGGTGAATATTTTTTGGGTCCACGTAGAGTGAATTAGAAATTAAAAAATTATTTTAAAATTATTTTTGAACTAAAAGTTGTTTTTCTTATATCTTTGCAACCCGTGTTGAAACCTAGCTGATATTTATGAATTTTGTTTGATCTAAAAGTCTAAGTCTGAAATATAAAAAGTTTGCACAATCATATTTCAAATTATAGTTTCTTATTTTACAAAAAAAAACATTGTTAGAAAAAAATGCTGTTGAAAACCTCAAAAACGTGAACTGTCACTTTAAGAATAAAACCATACCTAGCAGATAAACAAAGTTTATGATTAGTTTAGCCTTGTTCATTTTCTCCGTTTCTCCAGCGAAATTTGTGCCCGGCACAAAATCCCCCAAACCTATCTGAAATTTAAAAAAAAAATGTCAACAGTTGCTAAATTATTTTTAACAAAAAACGTGCCACCAATTCTAATATCATAACTCCCATATCTTTGTATTATAGTATCCTACTGTTGTAAACCTTTGATATTTTAAAATATGAATTTTGTTAGATTAATTAGTCTCAGTTTAAAAGATCAAAGGTTTACAGCATGAGGATGGAAAATTTTTGAATTACAAAATTTGAGTTTTTAGTTTTAGTTTTTTGTTTGTTTCTATTTTCAAGTTACAACTAAAACTCAAAACTAAAATTTGACTAAAATTAACAAAGTTCACAATCAACTATTTTTATTGAAGATTTTGAGTGAGGCATAAAAGATGTTTTATTGAAAACAATTTTAATAATTTTTAAGTAATTTTATAATGAAGATGTTGATAGTTAAATAATTCACAAAGTATACCTTGCATAGAGATGTTACACAAAAGTAGACACTATCCAGATAATTCCATCCCTCCCATTCTAATTAATTTACTCTTCGTAAATACATATTTTAGATATAAATATTTAACTATTAAGATAGTTCCATTCCTCCCATTCTAATTAATTTACTCTTCGTAAATACATATTTTATATAGATATATTTAACTATTAAGATAGTTCCATTCCTCCCATTCTAATTAATTTACTCTTCGTAAATACATATTTTATATAGATATATTTAACTATTAAGATAATTCCATTCCTCCATTCTAAATAATTTACTCTTCGTAAATACATATTTTAGATAGATATATTTAACTATTAAGATAATTCCATTCCTCCATTCTAAATAATTTACTCTACGTAACAATCATTTTTAGATATTTTAAAATATCCAGATACAAGGTTATCCAAAAAGAAGGAGACTTCAGAGACAACTGCACGGAACTTTTACTGTCTTTTTACTTAATCCCGATTCTCTGCAACTGCATAAACTTATTTCTTTTTTTACCAAATATCAAAATAAGCCATTAACGGAATATATTTAAGGCAGAAGACTTAATTTAACCATTTTAACCATGTTTTCTGTATACATTAACATCCCTTGTGGATAATCATTCTATCTTATTTACTCATGTTGCAAAAGAATTGAGTTTTTGGCACAAACTCAAATTTTCTAATCACCCTATATCTTTGTACATGATGGCTAGTATACCTTGATATTTCAAACTTAAATTAAATTTGATCCAACAGAATTTGTAGTTTGAAATATCTAAGGTCTACAACATTGGGTTGGATGTTACTTCAACATCATAGACAGTCCCTTTAAATAACATTGTTTTAAGAGGAGTCCTGCAAACATGATTGTTCCCGTGAACAAGTAAACCAAGAGAACCCAGATACATGCTGTAGACGGAATCATTATCTAAACATTTTTAAATGTCAAAGTTTCAACAAATATTTTGTTGTTCATGTATTTCCACCGATAAAAACAATATATTTCTTTTTAATGAAGTTCAGGGTATGACATTTGACAGTATTATCGGGAACATACCGTCTAATGACCCTACTACCTTAGAACAGAATGTTAACCGCTGTACTTTATGCAATATATCGCGTTCGTGTACTGTATGTAAACATACCATGAACTTCTTTATAGAGTAAGAAATAAAGTACATATATTTGATGAATCTAACTTTAGCCCTGTAAACTCACTAAATGCCTGGAAAAAGGTTGAATAAATAAGCTTGGTTATACTCTTGATGCGCTCCAATGTACGTCTCCTAAGTTAGATAGATAATAGAGGCGAGAGTGACGTCATATGAGGTTTTTATCAGTCTATCGTTGAAGACGACATGTTCCGTACATTGGAGCGCATCGAGAGTAACCAACCTTATTATAAAACCTTGGGCTGGGGAGAGGGAGGGGATTATAATGAGAGTAATGCAATTCATTTTAGACCAATTTTGAAGGCTAACTGATTTATAATGGATCGATTAGACCTCTAGCTATTAAGGGAGTCTTTGCGAAAAATGACGGCTAGGTTAATGGCACACTAAATCCGAATTACATTTATATTTAATAGTTACTAATTTTACTTTTATCTATTGCGTTTATGAAGAAAATGGGTGAAAACGCTTAATTCTAATGAAAGGTATAATTCGCTTCTTATTGAATTTACATGGACATCCGCTTTCAACGATTTCCTATTCATTGTTAAAGACAATAGAGAAAGAAGTAAAATTAATAACCTTTTAAGAGTTTAAGAATATATCAGTTATGGACGGTTTACAAATTCCAAAAATAAATTTAAAATATTTTATTTTTAAAAATTTGACCTGTTCTTGCTTAAATACCTCATCATCTTCCATTGTACTGTAATCTATAGATCAATCAAGCTCACACATTTTGAATATGTTTTCATCAATTTTCATATTTAAATCTATAACTCGTAAAATCATTGTAAAAAATGCTCCAGTTTTATTCTAACTAAAGATTGGGTGAGACCCATGAACATTTTGTCCTGGAAAATTTATATTAAAACATCTAAAATGTATATTTAAACATCTAAAATGTATATTTAAACTGAAAAAAATAAGTTTAAAATACCATCAAACTTGATATAAATAGTAAAAGTAGAAATAAGACTGATAAAAGAAAGTAATTTCTTATCACAACCTCAAATTGTGCCATCCCAATCTATTTGTAACCTGATTCAGATATATATTAAACATGAGTGACAAATAAATTCTATGGAACCAAAAATTAATATTTTGGTTAAAATATTGCAAGAAAAAAAATCTAAAGAAAAAAAACTTCCAGAAAGAAATCAAACCTCGGTATAAATCAAACCTCGGCACACTTCAAATTCCGTTAGCAGTCACTTTAATGTAAAACTGTTGCAGTTTTGTTTATATGAGCTTTGTTGCCTATTTGCTTTCTAACAGTACACCCGTGTATTCTACGGTAGATCCATTTAAAACAGTTAGCAAACACCTTACCCATGTTCATGAAGTATAAAAAGTATACTGGGATACCTAAAATATAATGGTTAAAATATGATTTAAATACTTCACCCATGTTCATGAAGTATAACAAATACACGGGTATACCTGACTTATAAAAGTTAAAACACGATTTTAATGCTTCGCCCATATTCATGAAGTGTAAAAAAGTTTTAAAATTAAAAAAATGATTTTTTCTCCAAATTTTGTTCGATATAACGATCATTTTGTTTTTAATTATAAGAGAATAAAAAAATCTTACTCATTTTTATGAATAAAATAAATAAATACCAATGTTTTAAATTTTTATTTAAATTTTGTTAAAATTTACTTGTTGCATATAAAAATTAAAATTATATCTATTTAAGGTTTCTAAATCCCTTTTTACGGTCGCACTGAATGTTTGATCATCAGCATGCTACCAGCAGCTATCAAAATAAAAAAGTCCGACCCCGTAGGCGCTGGGGGGGGGGGGCGGCGGACTGCCACTCTACGACGTACAGCATTTTGGTTAAATGTAAAGTGTTAAAACAGAAAACTCTGTAATATGAAGACGTAATTACTGACATTACCTTAAATAGTCCAATGCACATGAACCACAGGTATTGTGCAATGTAAACAGACCCAATTCACTTAATAAGTGATTTAATAAGTTATTATAGTAAAACTATTTGCTAATTCTAACAACATCAAATACAATTAATTAGTTCTAAAATGTCGTCTTACAATTCCAAAGTTTTCTGGTTTTCAATGTAGTATAATTTGTACATTTCTAAAGCTCCCACTTAAAAACTAGGAAATTACAGTTAAACCTTAAGTGAACCATACATCGAAAGAATTCTCAAATGTCGTCTTGACAAGTTTTCAGGGGGTTTTATACTATTTTACGTAAATCTTAGTATTTGCGAAAATAAATAAATAGCCATGAATATGCAGAAACAGTTTTAAAGAGCTCCATATAATCATTTAATAAAAAACTAAATATCTGAAACATTCAATTATCAGAAAGTGAAGAATACGACATTTGATGAGTTCTTTCGATGAATGGCTTATTTAGGGTTTAACTGTACTTAAACATGAAATTGATAATATTACCAATAATTGCATAAATAATGGTGGCAATCTTCCCCCAATCTGTTCTTGGTACCATGTTCCCATAACCTAAAATAGGATCAGTGAATTCTCTTTTCTGAGATATAATAATATTATTGCAAATGTGCTTTTCAAACTGCGGTTTACCCTCTTTGTAGCTTTCTTTAAAAATTACAAAGATTTTGAACGTTTAGACAATTTGTATTTCATTCTAACATCCGTATCTCAGTCAAGTTTAAATGTATAAAAATAGAAGACCATATTTTGAAAATCCCAAGACGTTTAGTTCTCGAAAATAACAGTTTTGAACAGATTGCTAAAAAGAATGATCTGTTTTCACGAAAAAAGTTGTCACTCAATTACCATATGTTTATTGTTATTAGTGAATGTTATTAGGGAATTGGAGTGCTAGTTGAGTTAGTTTACAAGTAACAAGTTTCTTAAAGGGGCTGTTTACCGTAAACGTCATTTCAAGTGACCCTTCATTTATAGAGTGGTGTGTCCGATTCACAACTATACCGGCCCAGTAAAGATTTGTCCGATCAGAAATGTAATAAAATTTATTTTTTAAGACTGGGGCATTAAAGGAACTTACAGTCCCTTTAAGTGTACACTCAATGTCCGGTCTGAAAAATAAATTACAGAATTATTTGTCCTCGTAATAAAAAAAAGCTGAACGAGTACCGTTTTGAATCGCACATGCTGATATAGTTAATGGAGGGTTATTTAATATATGATATCAAAGAGATAGTTACCAATCATTGTAATTACAGAAAGTGTGAACATGAGCGCAGCAGGGAAAGTCCATCTAAAAATCGTAATATTAATCAAATAGCAAGAGAGAGTAATTCCAGTTAAAGCCTGAAACTAATGTTAAAAAGTCTACAGAGAATAGGAAAAAATGTATTTACAGTGTAAAAAAGAACAAATAATGTTTGATAATAATAGGTTGAATAAATCCGGGCTTTCTTCCGCCTCATGTGACGGGTTAAACCTCCTAGTTTCGGTTCTTCGTGTCATGACGACTAACTCTATTTCGGCTTTAGCCTGAATTCAAATAGAACTCCAGGGTCAACGGTGGCTTGGTTCAATCACGCCTTAAAAGCATGTTCTCTAGGATGGCATCTTTTAACAGACACATATCCCAAAACATTATACACAATGCGACTTATCATCCGCCCCAGTGCTATTTACAAGTAAGCCTCTCTCTATGCTTACAATAGGGCTACTTACATTGCTATTCTAAAAGAACTGGAAAAATTTTGCGTCATTTTTTGAAATACCTCAGAACATTCTGCAGGGTGCCCTTATATACATGGGAATCGAGAGACCACATGAAAGTCGTCTTCGATTTATAATATTACAAGCATGCAAAAAAGTATAAAAACGAGGCTGCACGTCTTTAGCTTTTCATAAACTGGTCTTCCTTCCTTTCTCGTGTTTTAAAAATTGACGAAGATATTAGATATTAAGACAATTGCGATATATTAAATAAATTGGAATTTGTACAGATTAACAATATCTCTGTCAATTTTGAAGATACACAA
The DNA here is from genome assembly GCF_000591075.1 of Eurytemora carolleeae. Lineage (NCBI taxonomy): Eukaryota > Metazoa > Arthropoda > Copepoda > Calanoida > Temoridae > Eurytemora > Eurytemora carolleeae. The sequence goes on along the minus strand of NW_019396638.1, from coordinate 331,519 downwards.
ATAGTAGACCACATTTTGAAAATCTTCAGACCAGGCGTTTTCGATATAAGATGTTTAAACTAGAATACTGCAATTATTACGTTCATGAAAAAATGCCACCTGAATCGAAGATGATATAAAGAACTTAATTCCCATGTTTAATGGAACACCCTGTATAATTTGGAGCTTGGTTATTTGATAACAGCACTTATAGTAAACAAGAGCTTTATGAAAATTATGCATCAATTTTTAAAGACCGGGCCGACTTTGAAGTGTCGCAGCCCTTTGACATTTGGTCTTGCATTTCTAACTCACTTCTACTTTTACACTTCAGAACAACAAAGCGTGTGTTTCTAGTTTCAGCTTAAACGGAGTAAATGGCAAAATGCTGATACATTTTTCCGTGATTTAATACTTGTAAATAATTTTTCATTTTGATGCGCATTAGAAAAATAAAGTCCGAGACTAAATGAAATTGTATGGGGTGAGAGATAAAAAGATAGACTTTTTGAAGTTTAGAAACGTACCTATCCTCTACACGAAGTTCATCGTACCCACTTTGTATATACCCAACCATGCTTTTCTATTCAACATTTTAAACATGTTTCATCGAATTTAAATTTTTATAGTTTTAGCAGATTTTTTATTTCTCAGATTTGAATATTCAAATTGCCAGAACATTACAATGCAAAACAGAAAAGAATTTCAATGGATGTTTACCCACTAAGAATGAGACTCTACTGAGGATCTAAAACTTTTAAAATTTGACGATCTAAAAATTTAATTTAATCCTCGATTAAAAAAAGAAGCAAGTTTACAGATGTATGCAATCTAGCAAGCAAAGACATTCCGTACAGTCGTCTTTGAATTCTCACCCTTTGTGGGTAACCCTGTAGATAATATTAAATGATTCAGTTTTTTCTTCAAATTTTTTCAAAATTCCTGATGCTCTAATAACTTTATCTGAATATGCCTCTCCCAGGTACTAAAAGAATAGCAAGAATTATTTTAGTTTTTAAGTTTTTAAGTTTTTAATCTATCTTAACTTATTCCAAAATATTTCAGGAAGTCCCAAAAAACATGATAATTTCCTGAGAAATACAAATAATTGCATTAATTACAAAGACATTAATACAAAGATATTTATTTTTTTAATAATAATATAAAAGTCCAGGCATTTCCTAACTTGTGTTTTTAATATTATCTGAAATATGAATAATTGGTTTTAAAGAAACCCGAAATTGTCAAAAAAATTGGTATTTGGTCATTTCCCCAACACAACTTTCCCAGTCACAACTTCCCCAATAGCAATTTCCCCAACCGCTAATTTCCCCAACAGGAATTTCCCCAATCAATGATTTGCCGAAATAGCAACTTCCCCATCAACAATTTCCCCTTGCAGTAAAATGTTTCACTAAAATGGACTGTAATTTGAAAGTATTTAAATAATCTGAAATGAAATCAATAATATTAAATGATATTTAATAAGAATTCACACATTTTACAAATATCTTTAATATCTAGCTGAGCATAGAATATCTATATAATATATGCCTTGACAGTATATGAATTGTATAGATTATATTGTATAGATTAAAATAAACAAAAACATTTTTATCTTCTTGACCGATTTTTTTAAAATTTAAAAAGTTGCAAATCAAAGACGATGTTTTTTGTTATCTTCAGATTTTCCTGTGTTCAGGGAAACCCTGTACCTTGAATATAGTACGTTGAACATGCTTGTAATATTCCAAAGATCTTCAACAATCCTTTTCCGGGATTCTTCCACCTAAAAAAAGAAGAAATATTCTCTTTGACATGGTAAACATAGGAAACAAAAATATCTATTTTTTTATTAACTAAAGGGAATGACAACAAAATTTCTTGTGACCCTTCTTTTTTAAAGAACTTTGATCAATTCACAATGCTACTCTTTGAACCTTTGTCTGATCATCCATGACATACTACATGCATGTCATACTAAAAATTGAGTGCCGTATAACCGAGACTCAATTTCCAGCTTGAAAAATGAGGATTTCTTCGTCAAGGATGATCAGACGAAAATAAAAAGGGTAAGACTGGTTATTTATAAATTTTAAGTTGTCAAAATTTAAAAATTGGAAAAAATACACAGTAAAATGTAAAAAATTTAGATAAAATGAAATGTCGTTAGTTCTCACCTCTTTTATCAAATCCTCCTTGTTCTGTGTCTCAATTGCCTGAAAGATTTTTATTGTTATTATTATCATTATTATTATTATTATTATTATTATTATTATTATTATTATTATTATTATTATTATTATTATTATTATTATTATTATTATTATTATTATTATTATTATTATTATTATTATTATTATTATTATTATTATTATTATTATTATTATAATTTTTATTGTTATTGTTTATGATTATTCATCTAAAACTTCAATTTTGTGTTTATTTCATTTGTTTATTTGATTTAGCAGAATTAAGAGATTAAAGATCTAGACAAACTAAATAGGACTCTAGGCATCACTTTATGTGATCCTCCAATTATAGAGATGCATTGTCAAATATCCCAGACATAACCAAGGTTGTAATGCAAGGAAAGTTATTTCAGAGGTGTACGCATCTTTACTGTCTCTGGGCGGTAATGTAAACAAAAGACGGATGTCGAAGCCTGAGATGGGATCCATTTTTCACATAAAAAATCAATGAAATATTCTGGTCATAGGAAACTATTATGTCAATTATCAAAATTATCAAAATTTAATGCTTTTAACCTTCTCGGATACTAAACGAACAATGATGCATCTATTCTTGTTTAAAAATTCCTCCCAGAGAGAACTGGTTTTCGATATGTACGCAGAGTATACGCAACTGCAATTAACTTTCCTTGCATTATAACCTTGGACATAACGGTCCCCCAGCTATAAATCTTCGTCAGAGTAACAATAAGTAACAATATCGCCGTTTTTCTTAACTCTCTCTGCTGCATAAAAGTCAAATTTCTTGGGGGGAAAATAATACTAAAAATAATGAATTTTCAGACAAAAAACACACATATAATTGATTTATTCTTGATCAAGTCAAATAAAGGTATAAAGGATACTGTTATGTATCCTCTGTATGTATCCTTCAATTTACGTTAACATTCCCTTTAAGTTTAATGAGTGAATAGTGTATTCAGTCCCTTTATCTGTACCTGAAATGCTATTGCTCCAACTATAGTATAGCTCACCACTAATGCACCAACTCCAACCTTTATTAGCAATCCATTTCATATTAATTGACTCATATTTGAAGTACAACAAAGCATAGTGTATTTCCACCAGCCAAAACCAAACTTCCTCGCAAGTATTTCTGATTTGAAATGGCAGATATAATCCTTGAAGGATGATTTATTTTACAATATATCGTGAATGTACTGTGAAATGTACTGTGAATGTACTGTGAATGTACTGTGAATGTACTGTGAAATGTACTGTGAATGTACTGTGAATGTACTGTGAATGTACTGTGAATGTACTCTGAATGACCCTACTACCTTAGAACTGAACTTTTCCTCTCTTGTATAATTATGTTGAACAACGTACTTCATGTAATATATCGTGAACTTCCTTCATATTCATCATATTTTTATTCAACTACAAAGCATGAGATATTACAAATAAGCAATCACAATTTACTATGAAGTTTTGACCCGCCTAACCAGGGTAGGTTGTTTTGAGTGGTTGACCCTAAATTAACTAAAGATAATGAAAATGACTGGATACGCACATGTAATCATATTCATTTTCTTCTAACTAACGTAAAGTCAACCACTCAAAACAACCTACCCTGGTTAGGCGGGTAGTGTTGTTTTGCCTGATGATAAAGAAATAAATTATCCCACAAGGGAGTTAAATTGTCTTTTTAAATCAGAAATACTTACGATAAAGTTTGGTTTTGACTGGTGGATATACAGCGCAGAAAGTTTTACTACAATAGCTATAAAGCTATTTTAAAAACAACTTATTAAGTAAAATGGGTCTGTTTAAACTGCACAATTGCTGTGACTCAAGTTCACTAGAACTAGTCCACTGTGTAGTTATAGTTTTTAGCGGCTTTTCTAATTTACTATTTCAGTTTGCTCAAATTCTGTTTTAAAAAAAGTTTTAATATAGCTTTGATATAGATCAGAAGATGAATGAGTGTAAGAAAAGTTGAGATTAGATTTGTGTCTTGTCAGTCTTTGTAAATGTTGAAAAGGGCAACACAGATTTGTTTAGAAAGGACACTTGTGTACTGTTGGAAGACAAAAATTTAGAAGATTTTTCTGTTTTCCTCGGTAGATTTTCAAAACATTTCCTTGGTAGATTTTCAAAACATTTCCTTGGTAGATTTTCAAAACATTTCGTTGGTAGATTTTAAAAACATTTCCTTGGTAGATTTTCAAAAAATTTCCTTGGTAGATTATCAAAACATTTCCTTGGTAGATTTTCATAACATTTCCTTGGTAGATTTTCAAAACTTTTCCTTGGTAGATTTTCAAACATTTCCTTGGTAGATTTTCAAAACATTTCCTTGGTAGATTATCAAAACATTTCCTTGGTAGATTTTCATAACATTTCCTTGGTAGATTTTCAAAACATTGTAATCGAAAATAATATAGAATGTGGTCAAATTATCCAATATAGTTTGCTGCCAAAAAAAAACAATCAAGCATAAATAAATAAGCAAACACGTTTTTTCAACATAGATTTCGATTAAAAAACGTTGCTTTCAATGCTAGCCCATAAAAATCTCATCATTAAAACAATGACCTTTCTCGGACTTTTCTCTCTATTTCTTTTTGTCCCCTGATATATTATACAATTGAAAAACTGTCCAAGGAATTTAATGCAACAACTTTTTTTGTATGATGAGATACGTTACTTTATTCATTTTTATACGAAGCAACCATGATTAACATATTGGACGTACGTGAAAAAACCCTAAAAGCTTTTAGCGTTAAAATTTGCTTTAACATGTATTAAAAAAATATTAATATTTTGAAAAAGATGAATAATTTTAATAACAATAGCATATTTTCACTTTTCAAGGGGGTTTCAAACAAAATAAATTTTAGATCTGTAGCTTAACTAATAAAAAAAATTGGCCTTTTTCTGTGTTTTAAGCATTTTTTATTTAATGTTCATTTCCTTTATATATGAATTTAAGTTCAAATATCCCGGTCAAATAAAAATTCCTCTAATACAAGTTACGCTGACACCGACTGTTCTTACACGCATATTCTAAATACTTTATAAAATAGAAAATGTTTGTAAATAGAAACAAGCCTCCCCNCAAAAACATTGTGTAAGTGGGTAAAAGGAGAATGCAAAACACTTTGTGATTATACAGAGTCAGAATTTAATGAATTTGAGCCGCGTCTTAAATCCGCCAAACACCGGTTTTAATTGAGCACCCGCTTAAATCTTGAAACATTGAATATAATTTTAAGTGAAACAAACTATGGTTATTTGAGCCGCGTCTCAAATTCTTTAAATTCGGCTTCAGTTCACATAGATTTAGTCTGCTTTGAAATGTTTCATCAATTTTCAATGAAGGAATGACGTTCTTTGAAGAGTTGCAAGGCTTTGATTATACCGCTCTAACTCACGTTTGATATTTTGTAGCTCCAAGCATGTATATTTTAGAACTATGAAGCGCTTGTCTTTAGCTTCAGTTTTTAATGAGTAATTGATATTGTGAAAGAGCTTGCAACCTTTAAATCACATTGAGTGTGCCTAAACTAACATGAAAAGTATTAAATTCTGTGCTTTTTAGGAACTCAGATTTTTCTAGAAACTGTTTCCTACTGGGACCTTCTCAACTTTGAACTTAGCTAAAAATAGGTCCTTGGTTTTAACGTGTTCCTCAATCCAAATTTGAGGCAAATGGATCATGGGGTTCATGAGTTATGATCGGACGTACAATCAGTTTTAATTACTGTAACTTCAAATCATTACTACTTGTTAATGCTTTTAACCTCCTTGGATACTAAACGAACAATGATGCATCCATTCTTGTTCACAAATTCCGCCCGAAAAAAATTGGTTTCAATATGTACGCAGAGTATACGCAACTGCAATTAACTTTCTTTGCATTATAACCTTGATTTGAGCCGAGAGTAAAAAATTATTAGCTTGTGAAAGGGACGTAATTAACGTGATTAACAAAAATAACAAATATCGCCATTTTAATTTTTTTCTTCATTATAGGAATTGAGTCTTTGCCGCAAACTCTGATTTTCTAATCTCTAATCTACAAAGTCCAGTGATGTTATAGACCTTAGGTATTTCAAACTTTGAATTCTGATAAATCAAATAATCTTTAGTTTGAAATATCAAAGGTTTACACAAGAGACGCAATTCCTTTGACACCACAAACCTTCCCTAGAGTCATGTGAGTTAACACCAAAAAGTTGGTCTCATCGGTTCAGCCGTGTTGACGTTTATTGGACACAAACAGACAGACAGACAGACCAAATATATATATATGAAGCATCTAAAAATGTGAACCTGTGTGAATAAGAACTCTACAACAGATCTACAGCAATCCTTCACAACCTTAGTTTTATCCTCACTGGAAGCTGAACTATTCTTAGATCTAAACAGTATATTTAAAAGTGTAATATTTCAAGCAACCCTTCATGCAAAGATGCCAATGCCAAATTTACAACGGCTTAAAACCTTTATCTGATCAAAAATATGAAATATATTGTCAATTTCTAGGTTTAAAACTGTGTATTTTCCTGTAGGTAAATACACGAGTCATTTTTGTAGAGAAACCAATAATAATTTGTTTTTAACATTGTAAACATTTATTTAATACATTCTTGATCAGACACAACTTTTATTAGTACCGTTGTGAATCGACGCATGACATGTTTGCACGAAGGGTCACTTAAAATTACGCAAATAGTCCCTTTAAGGGACTGTTGACGGAAATTAAAGCGATCTCCTATTTAAAGAGTTACATTTCCTAATCAAAATGGTTCCATTTCATTCTTTTTCTTCAAAAATACCCAAATCCCTAAATAAGGCACCAGCAATTAAAAATTATTAAAAAAAGAGTATTTTAAATTTGTTTGTTTCAATGGAATGAGAGTCGGGTATAGTAACTCTTTAATTGGTGGCCTCTTAATTTGAAATTATGTTAACAAAGGAATTAAGAGTCCAATTCCTTTATCTTTGCAACCTGATGTTGTAAACCTTTAATATTTCAACCTAAGATTATTTGATCCAACTAAGGTCTACGAAATTGGATTGCAAAGATTTGAAAATCAGAGTTCATTTTGGTTTAGAAACAATATGTTCCTTATCTTGGAATAGGTTCAAATTGCTACCATGCTAACGTTTTTATACATGCAGGGTTTTTTTGGATTTAGATCCGATGCGGCTTTCTCTATGTTTTCCTTTGCACATAATGCTAAATCAACGAAATTGTAAGTTTAAAAAAAGGGTTTTGGTTCATATCTTTGGTCTGAATCAAACATTGTTGTCATTAAATCACAACAAATTTTATCAAGCATGCATCACATTTTTAATTTTATATAAACATTTATATAAACATTAAGAGTAAAATACTTTGAATGTTTAAAAATGAGCTGAAAACGATGCTTATGTAGTGCATGGCAGGGATTAACAATTGAATATTGTGTTAGCAGAGTCCAAATTTAATGAATTTGAGTCGCGTCTCAAATTCCCGAATAACCGGTTTCATTTGAGCGCCGGCTAAAATCTTGAAAATTGAATACAATTTTAAGTGGAACCAGTCATATTTGAGCCGCGGCTCTGATGACGATATTCAGTAACTGTTCAAATTATATTTAATAACTGATCATATAAAACCTGACAGAGGTTCCTCCCAAAGAACCAACATAAGTAGACCGTGACTTGATGCTCCTAAAAATATTAGATATAACCACCAACCCTGAAAATCTGTTGAATTTATGGAACATATATGATTCGACTTTGTGACAGCATAGCTTCCCTAGATTTGATATCACACAAAATATGAGGAAAGCTAATAAGAGAATTGAGTCCTTGTCTCAAACTCAGATTATCTACTCCCTCTAAACCTTCGGAACCTTATGATTCAGATATTTCAAACTATTCTGACATATAGATCAAATACCATAAGTTTGAAGTATCAAAAGTTTGAACCATCAGGTTGCAGATATGGAAATTTAAAACATTTGATTTTGTGGCAAAGACTTAATTTCTTTGGTTTCATAACAATAACATACATTAACACATTCTTGTTATTCTTAATAGCTCTTAATTAACAGAAGAGGAGAAAAGCTTGAAAACATTTAATAGGGTTTCAATCATACGCGCCATTTACTTTTGTAAAATGTTTAAAGAGAATGTGCGCGTATTTCTGTGTATTTCTGTTACTATCTAGAACTGAAAACTTTAGAATGGTGGATATCGAGATTAATGCGTGATCCTCTCTTTTTCATAATATCGAGACTAATCTAATTTAGAAAAACCGGTTTTTGATTTTTCTCTACTATATCCAAGAAGAAAATCAAAAGTGTGTCCATTGGATACTCAGATTAAGTAATCGGGATTAAGGATATTTCATTCTAAAGTTGTCAGCGTAGATAAGTCAGGTTTTATTTGAGCTCAAAGATGCAATTACATTCCAGTCTAGCGAGTTATCCAACTTTTGCAGTCAAAAAAGCGATTAAATGTTAAATTAAGCTATTTTTAAATTTCGATATTTAGACCATATAGCATGCATTGCCCAGCACTTGCTGCCCTATTAGCAGGCTATATCTATTCTGCAACAGTAATGGTTTGGAATATTGATATGTTGTTTTAATTTTTCTGTAACTAAATTCACAGTTTAGATGAAAACAAATCTACAAAATATTTTGTTTCTGAAATCGTCACAGTTAAAATTTGCAACTCCAAAATAAATATAATTTGCAATTACTCTTTTTCGCGGCAGAACTCTAACTTTTTTGTTTTTGTTTAAAAAAAAAAAAAAAAAAAAAAAACCTTGATCTCTCCATGTTTGACTATCCTTGATCCAACCTCATTGGCTAGATATTATCCTCGATCCTCCCTTCTCTGCAGCCTCATTTGGCTAAAAGTGGGTTTTTAACTAGTTCTTATTATTACTAGATATTAACTATATAAACATCACCGATGCTTTTTTGTGATAAATATATAATTACATTGCATCATAAAGACACAAGTGCCTATCAAAGTGCCTTTTTACTTAGCACTGTTGTAGGCAGAGTAAGGCATAATATAGCAGGCAAGTTTGCACTGGCTTGAGAGAACTATAAACAATATGCTTAGCTTATAAGGGAATACTTTAAAACATACATAGGCAAGGGATATTGAGGAATAACGGTGAGGGGATATACATAGATAAAGATAGATTGCTCATAAGACGACATTTTTCAACTTACCAGATATAAATGTACAGACTGTACAGAGATGTTTAAAATACAGAGCGTCCAATATCATATTAGATTATTTCCAATCTTTAACGCCAAAATGCGTCCATAATATTCGAAAAATCTAGCATTTTCTGCAAAAACAAAAGTTCTATTAGCCTTTTTAAATTTTTCAATAGCAGCTTGAAGGTGGAAGGTTTAAAATGCATTAGATTTAGATTTTGAAAAATGAAAGGGCTAGAAGATGCAGCCTACTCTCAGCCTACTCCCAATTTTCTACTGAGGGGGATATCCCCCCAATTTTACCAGGGGTTGAACGTTTCCGCCCGCCCCCCATAAGCCGCCTCTGGGTGGTCCGTGGACCATCTTTAATCAAAGTTTGAAAATTTTAGATGAACTGACTCAAGTTGTTAATTTTGTTGGAATTATTATATTCCTAAAACAAGGTGGAGGATAAAGAAAGAAAATTGGGATAGGTTGAACACGGCCAAGGTTTAAAAAATTTAAAAATTTTGGTTTTTACAATGAAGAAGACTTTTCTAAGTGGGTTTTGATTTCTGGCTTTTTTCCAAAAAACAACTTTACAAGCAAACAAAGAGAAGCTGTCTCTTTGTTTCCATTTTTAATCTGTATCCATGATGTTTAAAAGCTTGGTAGAAATCAAAATTTAAATCGAACGTTGTCTTCATTGTATTGATAAATACGACGACGACTGTATGTAAAATTACGGCTTTAGTGATAAATATTTATATAAAGTTGTAATCTCTGTTTGTCTGTCTGGTTGTTTGTCTATCTCAGGTACTCCTGGGACGATTTGACTCAAATTTTGATTAGGGAACTAGGGAGACCCATGGGAATGTTCTTAGCTTGGTTTTAAGATTGAGTATGTTGACTTTAACAGCGAAAATTTAGTGTGACTACAGCAACTATGAAAATTTAGTGTGACTACAGCAACTATGAAAATTTAGTGTGACTACAGCAACTATGAAAAACCTGGTCAGCGCTATTGGTTCACAACCTATATAAATATATTTATCATTTACATAGAACAGTTGAATCAATTCAGACTTAGAGGACATTTAGCTTTTATCTATCAGATCCATCCAATGAGAAAATGATTTTCGAAAAAAGTTGCACAATTTCGTCCATTTTGTGTAACATGGTCATTTTTAAAACGACATTCATAAGCCTTAAAAGAAAACTAATTAATCCACCAAATTTCCCAAGAATAGAATTGAAATATATAATTGTATTTTTATCATCATCAGTATTATAATTCGTAATAGTATTATTCTTGTTATTTGTTGCTATAATTATTGATATTTTAATATTATTCCTAATTTTTTATTATTATTATTACTACTATTTTATCCAAATTATGATATTCATTAGAAATTAATTGCACGTATAAAATGAAAAAATAATCTGTGTTTGAAATATCAAATATAGAAAAATATATTCATGTAATAATATATCTTAATTATGTATATTGATCTATAAAAATATGTCATGTAAAATTGTAATGAATATCGTGTAACCCTATATCTGTAAACCTGAACATTGTTAATTATCTACGTTTGTTAATATCCTGATTTAAAACCTATATCCTGATTTAAAACCTATATCCTGATTTAAAACCTATATCCTGATTTAAAACCTATATCCTGGTTTATATAAACTGCCCTCTAAATAACTACGTAACATGATTTATAACTACGTAAAACCTGTAGCTTAATTACATTTGTATATAAAGTTGTGTCCGGCTTGACATTGAAAGTAAAGTATTATTGAACGGAATAGTTCTTATAACTCGTGGATTAACGAGAGGGGTTGATTTGTACCTAGATTGATACGGGTCTGAAAGCTTTAATTGGAGTAGGGCATTTAGTACAAAATTGCCTCATCTCTAAAATTGCACTTATTAATTTAAATTATTATGTAAACTAGATGAAGTGTCCAGCTGTTTGGCCCACTTAAGCTAACATATAAATATATATGAGCGCAGAGCTTTATTATATTAATATAAAGTGTATACATAATACATTCCTCATCATTAAAACTTCACTTATGTAATTTAAATTATTATAAAAAATATTCAAAGTGTACACTGGTTCTCTACTGCCATGCACGCGCAAACATTTCTCCCGCTTTGTCTGCCCTACAGTGTACACTGTGAACCAACAAACGCACTTTATAAACCCAGGCCTCAGTAGCTGCAGTCAGGTCTAGTTGTCATGTAAGAGTGGTAAAGCAGGAAAGATAACAAACTGAGCATGCATCAGTGTTAGGCAGTTCATTCAAAGTATTAATCTTACTTTGGCTGGTGGGTGCAGGATTGAAGTGAATCATGTGGCTCCTGATAGTAATCCTCCTCCTTCTCTCCGTCGTGTACTACAAGTGGTCCAGGAAGGAGTTTAGTCTCCTGCCTTCTCCAGGTGCTTGTCTGCCACTGATAGGTCACTACAAGATATTCACCCATGGTTCAGATCCAGCAACCCTCATTTGGGATTTATACAGGAAATATTCATCAAATGGAATGATGCTTTTGAATGTTTTTGGACTGAATAATGTTTTTGTTGGAGATTTTAACGTGCTGAAGCAAATTTACAATGATCCAAATGTGCAGAACCGAGGACATAATGATTATAGAAAATGTGGAATGGCCAACAAAATTTCAATTGACCGCGGAACTAATCCAGGACCCCTTGCTGGTGTTATTATGAGCCAGGGCAAAGCTTGGACAGAGCAAAGAAGAACAGCACTTAAAGTTCTTCGAGACTTTGGTTTTGGCAAATCAACCATGGAGGAGATGATTCAAGACGAAGTTAAGCAGTTTATCGCATATTTGAAACAGATCTCTTGTACACCTATTGATATTGCAGGAAAATTTAACTTGCCCATTCTAAACGCCTTGTGGAAAATCACAGTGGGGGAGAGTTTCGAGTACAGTGATCCCAAACTGATTGAAATGTTAGAGAAATTAACAGAATTGTTTCAAAAGTTAGCAAAGCCAACTGGTGTTTTTGCTATAGTATATCCATGGCTATTCAAAATATTTCCAAACTTGTTTCAACGTCAACTTGACATAGAAGTTAACCAAGCAATTGCAAACCTGATGCGTAATAGTATTGAACAGCACAAGAAAACTCTGGATGTTAACTCCCCTAGGGATGTTATTGATACCATGCTCATTGAGATAGAGAACACAACAGACAAGGAGTCAAGCTTTTATCAAGGTGTGGGGTATATCACCTTGTTAACACTCTAATAGATCTTTTTTATTGCCGGCTCTGAAACCACATCAACTACCCTTAACTGGGCAGTCCTCTACATGGTTAGAGAGCCAGATATTCAGAGAAAGGTTCAAACTGAACTTGATACTGTAATGGGGGGATCAAGGTTGCCAAGTCTTGCAGATCGACCAAATCTACCGTACACCGAGGCTGTTCTTATGGAGATTCAGAGATGTGCCAATATTGTGCCCAATGGTGTACATCACATGTCAAACAAGCCTGTCCATGTAAATGGAATGATAATTCCAGCCAACACTATGATCAGTCCTTGCTTCACTGAAATACTTAAAGGAGATTATAAAAATTGATAAATTCGACAATGGGTTTTTGATAAAGTTACCTTTAAATTGATGTATCCTCTTATTCTTATATAAAAAATAAAAATAAAAATACCTTAATTTTTTATTTTTTTTCCATGAAATCCAAATGTAAATTTATGATCAACATGAAAAGGCAATAATATTAAGCTGTCAATTGCTCAAAATTATAGACTCATATCTTTGAAATGAGAAAAAAATTGGTTAATTTCTGAACGAAAATATTTCAGGAAACTGTCTGGTCATTGACAATATGAATGTTTTGCATCAGATTCTAACTTTAATTTTATCCGGTTAAGATCAAATATATTAAATCATAAAATACCTAATTTTAAATTAAGAAAATTATAAAAATGCTAAATCTTTCAAAAGAAACTTTAATCAATAATAACATGAAGACACAATTTATTGTTTATAAAATTTTCACATGTAGTATATATATATATATATATTTGAGTATTAAACAAAATATAATCTGATATATAAATATAGAATATGTATTACACGTAGGTGCACAAGACAAAATTAACTGAAGTAAATTAAGTGCAAATTATGAATGAGAAAGAAATGAAAATGAGAAAAATGAAAGCACGTTTGTTAGAGCACGGACGAAAATTCGCCAAAATCAAGTGTCAGGCATTCCATTCAAATCGTCTTCCATCATTTTTTGCGCATTTCTTCCGCTAGAATGCCCCGTCATATTATATTCAGCTTGACACGTACTGTTGTATACAGGTTCTCCATTTTGTGGCTGTGGGGCCATGTTGTAATTATCTATACGCTGGATATGCACATCTCCCTCATACTTTTTCAGTCTTTCTCTAGATAAAATTTAATGAAGTTTTTACGTACGATTGATCTTTAAAATAATGTTGAAAAGTTGCATACTTTAGAGAATGATTTTCCTCCTGTGATCGGTCTAATTGACTCCTCAAAACACTAAAAATATTCGTGTGTTAAAGGGACTGTAAGCGTAATTTTAAGTGATCCTCCATGCAAAGATGGCAATGCCCGATTTACAACGGAATCCTTAAAACATTTGTCCGGTCAAATATGAATTAGATATCCATGTTTTTGTTTCTTTAAACTGTTTTTTTATTTACGGCTTTTCTGCAAAAGTAACTTGCGCATTTCTGGCTTAAAAGAAACAATGGAGTGAACACTTTTTTGAGTGAGGAAAACGACAGTATCTTCCAAATGTTTGATCAGATTAAGGTTTTAAGGGTACCGTTGTAAATCAGGCATTGTCATCTTTGCATTGAAGGTTACTTGAATCAAAATTAATCTTATTGGTATTTGAATTCCACATAAAGAAAAACAGTTTTCTGAAAATACCGTATCTGATTCTCAGAACATAGAACTCGTAGACGAAGTTGGTTTTCACGAACTCGGCGAGCATCGCGGGATTTCTTCGCAGCCAAATTGTTTTTTCTGAAATGTATTAATAAAGCAAGCCTAATGAATAAAGAATAAATGAACTATTGGTTCTTTGACTCTGATTTTCTATTTTCTATATCTTGCAACCTAGGATGATGTGAACCTTTGATATGTCTAACTTAGATTTAACAGAGTTTATAGTTTGAAATATCTCTAGGTTCAACGACATCAGGTTGCAAAAATAAAGATATTGGACAACTAGAGTTTAAGTGGCAATAACTCAAATTCTTTAGGCAAATTCGAGGAGCTTAATTGTGTACTGAGCTGAAAACTTTAGAATGGTGGATATCGAGATCAATGCTTGATCTTCATGGTTTTACAAACCTGAGATTAGGTTAATACGCATTCTTTATCCAAGAAAGACGTTTAAAATTCAACCAATCAGCGTGTCATGTTTAATACGCTCTTCAAACTTTTGACAACCCCGTTTTTAATGTTAACGCATTTCTGGTGTTGATGGTGTCATATCAAGTCCTCAATAAGAAATCACCGCCACCCGAACGTGTTTTGCGGCATGCGCGCTCCACAATTGGTAATCTCCACCACCTCAATTTGTTTTGTAATCAGAAATAAAAATGTTTACATTAAATCGTTTATTTCTTAGAAATAAGACCATATTGAAAGAACGTAAGTTTTGGATTAATGTTTATTAAGACTAACGTTCAAAATGACTATTATAGTCCTTGAATGTGATAAAATATGTTTTTTAATAAGTTCATTTTAACATGATTAAATTTGTATTTGTTTAAATGCTCTAAAAGCCGGATTGTGAACAGCTGACTTAAATTCAATCAGATATTAGTCCAATCGATGAAGGATCGTATTTGTAATTTTTATCAAATGTAACTTTAATACAGTAGGGGTATCCGAAAAGAGAGGATTAAGGAGAAAAATTAAAAGTGTGTCCATTGGATACTCTGAGTTGGAATTTAAAGAATTTGAGCCGCGGTTTAAATCCACCAAAACCCGGTTTAAATTAAGCGCCGGCTTAAATCTTGAAACATTAGATACAATTTTAAGTGGAACCAACCATATTTAAACCGCGGCTTAAATTTAAACCGCCGCTCAAATTCTTTAAATTTGGCCACAGATTAAGTAATCGAGATTAAAGATATCTCATTCTAAAGTTTTCAGCTCAGAGTGTCCTACTAAACATGACAGAAGGGAGGCAACATTAAAATTGTCTTTTATCTTTAAAATAATTGAAGTCTAAACGAAATTCTTTTAGAAATTTTCAGAAGCAGGTCAAGGAAGACCACAATTTAGAAATTCCAGGACTAGAGGCATTTTGGATTTTTTTAAAAATTTTACCTGTGAAATTAGCTTAACAAATACATTTAGTGATTTATTTCAAAGATTAAAGACGATCTTCAAGTCGTCTCTCAATTTTCATATTTTGTGGGACACCATGTACTTATTGATTCTGAAATACTTAAATAAAGTTAAGTTTTAGAATTTTTGTTAAAACTAAGGAGGAAAATGTTTTTAAAAATTTAACCTTTACTCCAATCCATTTAAAGATCAAATGAGAAAGAAAAACTTTTCATCTAAAAAAATTATTTGTTACCTTCTCCTCTCCCAATACTTATCATCTTTGGACCGATCATGTTTCTGCGAGGGGGACCCTGGGGATAGGGGACTATAGGGACCGCCTTTAGGGTCCTCAGGGGACAAGGGGATGTATCCAGTAACCTTAACATTAAGGTTTCATTGTTCACCATGTTTAATGGTTTTTAAATATCAAAAGAGAGTTTCCGTCGCTGTTCTTAGGATTATCTATCAACTATGATTCAATCATCTGTATCTGCAAGCTTTGAAAAACTTCGGAAAACGTCAAATACAAAAGAAATAACAGGTGTTTTTCTTAAAAAATAAATAAAAATGCATTATTGCATAAATATGATATCTCTTAATATAACCGTAGTGATGGTAAAATCGTTAATATAACCTTGAATTTTCGTTTTGTTTCAATTAAAATGCTCTTAAGACAATTAAATCTAGACAGCTTATAACAATAAATTACTTGCAAGTTGGGTCATGTGTCCGTGATGCGTAGAACGTCCATTTGACGACCAAACTGTCCGGCAAAAGATGAAATAAACGTTTAGGTAATGTCGTCTTCGTTTACCTTCAATGGTAGCTGTGTAGGATATTGTAAAGATGAATTGTTTGATCCTTCCTCACGACACACACTAAACAGTTGCAAAATATTTAATCAACAGTGATTACCAAAAAATCTCAATGATTGTTGTCTTCATTCCTTCTTTTTTGTTTAGAAATTGTAAAAAGTGTTTAGTATTTTGTAATTAATTTATGTTTTTCTCTTAAACTGTACCTTTAACTACAGGGTGTCCCACAAAACATGACAGGTGGTGAATAGTTTAAAATGTCTTCTTCCATAATATGTCAAGTTGTTTGTTTCCAAAGAACATAATAATAAATATTTGATGGCATTCATATTATAGTACAATTGATTTTTAAGTAAAATATATTAGAGTAAAATTGTTTTAAGCTAAATAAACTGCAAAAAGTCTTTAATACATAATACAGCATCTGGAAAAAATTAAAACTATTCACCAAGTCCACATACAGTGAAACCCTTAATAACGAATACATAGGAAGAATTTATCAAATGTCGTCTTGACAATTTTTCAATGAGTTTTATACTATATTACGTAAATTTCAGTATTTGCGAAAATAAATAAATAGCCATAAATATGCGGGAACAGTTTTAAAGCGTTCCATATAATCATTTAATCAAAAAAAACTAAATATCTGCAACATCACATTATCAGGAAGTGAAGAATACGACATTTGATGAGTTCTTTCGATAAATTCGTTAGTAAAGGGTTTCACTGTATTTCGTGGGACACCCTGTAAAACTTTCCTGTACCTGTACCTGTAACTTTATCTGTACCTGCACCTGTGCCTGTACTTGTACCTTTACCTTTACCTGTACCTGCACTTGTACCTTCATTTGTACCTAATTACTTGTACCTGTACCTGTACCTGTACCTGTACCTGTACCTGTACCTGTACCTGTACCTGTACCTGTACCTGTACCTGTACCTGTACTTGTACCTGCATTTGTACCTTTACTTAAGTACCTGTACCTGTATCCTAATTCAGCACTGTTGCAATTCTAAAAAATTAAATATTAATTCTTTAGAGACAAATTTAAACATTTTTTAGATGATAACAATTGACTTAAAATTAAATAAGGTTATTTACCTCATCTATAAAGTTCAGAGATTGGAATTTGCTGAACAAATGCTAAATTTAAATCAAACTTTTCGTATAAACTTCTCACTTATAAAACTACCACAAATAGTGCCATGTGCAATTTACTAGGGAACCTTTTACATCTTTATCTGATTAACTAATATGGAAGAAACCGTCGTTTTTCTTGAAAACTGTTTTATTCCTCCATTGTTTCCTTAAGTCACTTATACAGAAAACTCATAAATAAAAAAATAAGAAAACAGCCAGACATTTCCCTCATTCTTGATAATACAAAACATTTACTGGTAACTTAGTTAATTGGAAACTACGTTTAAAGTTTCTAATTTTTGAACCTGTCTGAGATACGAGGAAGGATACAGGTCTTGATGCGGGAGATGATACCCTAGATCATTCTAAACAATTATCATTATTATTATTATTATTATTATTATCATTATTATTATTATTATTATTATTATTATTATTATTATTAAACCTGATGTGGGATAATATTATCTAGACAGGATTCAGTCTTTATCTCCGAATTGAAGTTTCCTTCAGCCAGTATTTGATCAATATCAGAGCAGTTTGCGTCCTAGGTTAACATTCAAGCGACAATAGGCGTAAGGTCAAAAACCCTCAATTTATAGAATGAAATATATACGACGGTACCCTATGTAAGATATCTTCGGTTTGTTGAAAAGTGTTTAATTCTCACAATTTCTTTTATTGTTTCTGAAGTAAGATATGAAAAAGTCTCTTTATTCCAGTTTAAGTCTGGAATTTATACTTTCAAGGTTTTGATCTATTTTTTGTGCGGAAAATTTTACAGAATTTTCGTTGTGGCATGTGGCAAAATAGATCATAACATTAGGTTCTTTCCCAAAGAATTTTTCCCAAGCGGCAACTTCCCAAGGGTATTTTCCCAAGTGGCAACTTCTCAAATGTGAAAGTTCCCAAGTCTTTCCTAGCCGTAGCGCTCGGCCCCAGCCTGTGTTAACAGCCGCCGCTCGGCCAAAGTGTATAAATACTAAAGTGGAACAGACTAAGGCAACGACGATAGGTTGGGCCATAAGGTTTTATTTGGTTTGGAAATTATTGCATGAAAAGATTTCTTTTGGAAAGTAAAGACTAGAAAAAAAAGACTAAGGACTCATGTAAATGTCGTCTTCAGCTAGAACTTCAAAATTTTCATAATCAAAAAAAAATTTCGTATGTTTGTATGTGTTTTATATGCAAATACTATATAGTCGCTTAATAAATTCATTGATTTTGCCTGGCAGGCTTGTACTTCTAAGTCTATATGAATTTATCTTTAAAACTGCTTAGTTTTGTTTTGCCCCCCCCCCCCACTTAAAAGAAAAAGAAATGTAAGCCCTTCCTGGGAAAAAACCTATGCCTCTCTTAATATCTTTAAAGCTATGTCTAGTTCTCAACTACTTTTAAATCTGTCAAAATACAAAAGTTAAGACCAAGAGATATATTTCGAAGATCTTTATTTTTCGATATCACAAATTCTGCATTCTTTGTTTTACAGATTTGCATGCAGGCATTATTGTGCTGTTTTCTGAAATTATCTGTTGTGCAGTAAAATGGCGAAAATTCAATTCTAAGATTTTAATTTATGTTACTCTACATTTAAGTTAAATACGAATTCTAAGTCTGTGTTTGTAAACAAAGGGAGTCCAGTTTCTGTTGTATACTGTGCACTCCGTACAGACCAATATATATATTATTTTTAAATATTTGGGACATAAAATGCCGTCATCCAACTATGAGTTTGGCCCACTTTAGGATTTAATCACTTTGCCGCTCGGCCCCCTAGCGTAACCTAGCCGCAGCGCTCGGCCCCAATTGCAGGGGATAACCTAACCTTTGGGAAGTTGCCGCTATGGAAATTGCACATTTGTTAAGTTGCAACTTGGGAAATTGTTACTTGGGAAGTCGCCCTTGGGGAAATGCCTTGAGAAAATACTTAACACCAAGTTATACACGCTTAAAGATTAATTTTACGTTATTATTCCGAATATTTTTTGTACTGTTGTGCTGAATCTATGTAAGAAAGTCCTGGGAAAAAAAAGTTTTTGGAATAAAAAACCTGGAAATAAAAACTTTGGAAAAAAGTCCGAATTTTCTCAAGTCCTTGGAAAAAATGTCAGTGGAAATAAAGTCCTGTGTTTTGGATTCCTGGGACTTTTTTTCTAAAATAGTATGGGGGCTGCCAATAAAGTCTCAGGAAATAAGATCTCAGGAAAAAAGTCCTGAAGAAAATAAATCCAAGGAAAAGAAAACCTAGACAAACCAGGACTTTTTTTCCATTGTGAATCATGCATTTTCACTTGTTAGAGGACTTCTTTCCGAGGACTTTTTTGTATAAAATCATACTGGAGCCAGAAAAAAAGTCCTAGAAAATAAAGTCTCGAATTGGTAGGACTTTATTTCCGGAGACTTTTTAATAAAAGGACTTTTTTAGTGTGAAATTTTAGGACTTTTTTCCGGAAACTTTTTTTCCAAGGACTTTTTTGGCTGTTACCGTTGTGCTACTGCACATTCCATTGACCTGAGTTCAATGCACACTATACAGAGATCAAAACGTCCGTTTATCTCGTGCTTCAACTCGATATCCAAAGTAAAAACTTTAAGATTTGAGGATAAGTGATTAGTCACTTAATTTTCGTTATCCCAGCAGGTTACGACCGTCACGGGATATCCGAGTGGGATTAATTTTATCCGAGAAGAAGATACGGATAGCTGCTTAATCCTTGGATTTTGCAATACAAAAGTGTTAACTCTTAACAGATTAACAGATTAACAGATTAACAGATTAACAGATTAACAGATTAAGTACGGGTTGTGCAGAATCTTTGTACATTTTCTGTACAAGGAATATTTACACTAATCTATAGAGCTTCTTGGTTCAGTTCCCAAATACCTGAAGATCGCTCAGCATGCCAATCAAGCTTCCAAAATGTTCCTAAACAAGAAATTGTAAATTCAAATAATATTATTTATCATTCTTTATAATTTGAAGTGCCTGAAAAAATAACACTTTAAAGGTGGCTGTACGTTTGGTTTCTTTTTTTGACAAATTATTTCGAATAACATTTTGTGAAAACTTAATTTCAATTGATGCAAAGATGACAACGCCCAATTTCCATCATTATTACTCATTAAACTTTTGACTTCTTATAGAGGCCAGAGAACTCTTTGTGTTTATTACTCAAAAAGTGTTCGAACTACCGTAAAACGGGAGTGGACGCTAGCGTACGGTGTGAACTCGACACAGCATGACGTTACAAGTATATCTGGGAAAAAACGAGTAAATGTTGAATAATCAAAAGTTTAAAGGGAACTGTTGTGCATCAGACATGTCACTACAAATGGAGGCTCTTTGGAAACTACGCCTACAGTCCTATTAGGCACAGATTCAACGTTCATATCTTGATGTTCGCAGAATTTCAGAATCAGATAACTTGAGCTGAGAAGTTTTGAATGGTGAATATCGGGATTAATGCTTGATCCACTCTTGATGAATTAATCGATCGGGATTAAGAATATCCCATTAAAAGTTTTCAGCTATGGTTATCTCTAGCAAAAGAAAATGACGTTATGTTAAAGTTTGTGGCTTGTTTTTTAACTGAAAATGTTGCTCTTCACAATATATTGTTCGGTGTACCATAATACAAATTGTAATATTAAAAAATCAGAAATTGTGAACGTGACATTATTTAAGTCTTTCTAAACTTCGATAGTCATTTACGGCATATGTATTGTATACAGGTGTATATAGATCGTTAATATTTAAAATTGTAAATGTTTTCTTTGTTCATGATTGCTTTAAATAACTAGAAAACAGACGTAATAGAAACAAGAGAAAAGGTTTTTTTACTTTCCACTCATCGAGTACACATTGATTGAGACTTCTATTTTTTTTCCTAAATTTCACAAATTCCTAAACTTGGGGGAAAATGTTGTATATAAATTAGGTTGGTTACTTTCGTTGCGCTCCTATGTACAGAAATTTCGTCTCGTTAGATAGATATATAAAAACCTCATATGACGTCACTGATAATAGAAGTGAGAGTGACGCCATACGAGGTTTTTATCTTTCTATCTTAATAGACATCATTTTCCGTACATTGGAGCGCATCGAGAGTAACCAACCTTATTTTACAGCCTTGATTGCAGCTTTATATTAAGATATATATATATATATATATAACGAAAGGCACGGAAATATGTTGAGGTCATTCTGCGAATCAGGCTTCGACGGTCATGGCGGGTGTGCACCCCCCCTCTCTCGCCCTCCTCCAATGGGTTTTATACTTTTATATCTAAATCTCAGTAGTTGTAAAAATAAATAAATAGTCATGAAATTATTCAGTAAAAAAAAAATCTGCAGCATTCCATATCAGTAGGTTCAGAAAACGACATTTTAATTATTCTTTTGATGTCTCCCAAGTTAAACTGTAGAATAAAAGTTGGACACGGAGAAGTGTAGTTCAGGGCCTAAAACTTAAAACCATGGTTATCCGTATGAAACCCAGTATTGGAAACTGGGTTTCACAAATTGGGAACATGGAAATTATGAAGAAATCTTAAACTAAAAAGAAAACTTACTGAGGATTAAGAGATGTTTTTAAGGCCGTGAAGAACAGGATTTACACACGGATGGAAGGATTCACTGGCATGAAGAAATTAATAATGGGAGAGGGGTCTCATGGATATCTTGCAGATTTTTACAAGTAACTTATATCTGTTAAATCTCACAAGTAATTTTAATCTCTTTTTTTCCTTTTTTTTCGTAATTTTCAGGCAGCATTTTCTCACTGGTGTTGGTTGAATGAACAGACTTACTTATTAATTTACGTGGTTAGTTTTATATTCTCTCTTTATTTCCTATTTAGTGATGTTAATCTACAAAAATCAGACCTCCCACTCCCCTCCAAAAAAAAATCTAACAAATGCAGTAATACTTGATCATTCTCAAACTCTTGGTTATGTTGACAATGCAAAAACCAATAAAACTTGTTTCATGAATCTAAAAAAAAATCAGAATAATTTCAGGACCTGTAAACGTGATTTAATATGACCCTTTTAATAAGATTTATTTCAGGTCCGATTCACAATGTTACCTTTTTAATCTGAATCTACAAACATTACGGAAGCTATCCTTGTTTTGCCAGCTCTATAAGTGTTGAAGAATGTAAATTATGTTCTTTTTCTGTGCTGCATAAAATCCTCTTTCTTTACTTTTAAAGCCAAACTACGGTTAAAATTTAGAAGCTTTTGAATAGAAAAATAGAAATAAGATTTAAAGGGTACCGCTGTGAAATGGTCACTTTAAATTACGTTAACAGTTCCTTTAAGGATTAGATTGTATTGACCTGTCTGGGTCCTCTGTGGGACTCTTCACAATACAGTCGGGATACATCACCTGCAGTATCATCATAATCATCATTATCATCATTATCATCTTTATCATCATTATCATCAATATCATCAATATCATCAATATCATCATTATCATCATTATCATCATTATCATCATTATCATTATCATCATCATTATCATCATTATCATCATTATCATCATTATCATCATTATCATCATTATCATCATTATCATCATTATCATCATTATTATCATCATTATCACCATTATCACCATTATCATCATTATCATCATTATCATCATTATCATAATTATCATCATTATCATCATTATCACCATTATCATCATTATCATCATTATCATTATTATCATCATTATCATCATTATGATACCGTTTGTAATATATCTGTTTCGTTCTATATCTTGAGTTGAACTCACTACAGAACTGGAATCTTCAATCTGAATAAAACTGATTTTAAAAATATTATTTGATGATTTGTAAGTAAAAGATATTTTTAAATGCTGCTTTAAAGGGAGTGTCTGGCTAGACATGGTAGTTGAACTGAGAGAAATTTGTTAGTATTCATTTGTCCAGCAAGAGTGCAACTTCAATCTTTAAAATCCTCATAGATTATTCACTTTGGAGGAATGTTTCTGAAAATAGGTACAAATGTAAAAAAATTCAACAGTAAACTTATTAGATTTTAGGACCTTTTTTCAATAAATTTTTGTCAAAAAATCAATATTAGACTCAATTATTTCTTATTGATCATTATATTGAATTTCTTATTTTTTAGCAGATTTCATTAAATTCTTCAAATGTCGTCTTTTCAATAAAGAAATCTTAAGAAACTGTTTGTCCAAAATGAGACATTACAGAAACTAATAACTGAATAAAATTACTTGTTTTCAATAATAAGAGTCAAATTTTATTTCCTCAACCTGTTCCATTTGTTACATTTTTCGTCGTCAACATTAAATAATTCTAAAAAACCGATTTTCAAAATAAACCCTCCTAAATGGACAATCTATGAGGATTTTAAAGATTGAATTTTCAAATGAATCCTAAAAATTCTCTACAGTACTGTATTTTCAATTCTTAGCTCAACTACCATGTCTAGCCAGACACTCCCTTTACGATAAGTGCATTGAAGCCTTTAAATCGTTATATAAAAAATGTACAAGGCCTGCGAACTTAATAGATGATTAATATTCATCATAACTTTATGTTTGCTATGACTTACCTACTTATATATGTATTAGAAAAAGCGTGCTTTATTTTGAATTAATAATTCTTAAAATACTAATATTAATTTTTCTCAGTTGGCTTAATGCTAGCCTTTGTGGAGTATATTCTTTTAAATATTTATCTATATTATCTTATATATATATATATATATATATACACTACAGTGAGTACCAGAAAACTCTGGAATAGAAAAACGACATTTTAGAGTTAAGTTTTGACATTCAATAGTCCAATGTATTTAAGACAAGGTAATTGTGCAGTGTAAATAGAACTATTTCTCTTAAAGGGACTGTAAAGGAAAAATGAAAGGGGGTATAGGCTGAAAGCTAATCACTTTAGCTCTTGATCGCGACCCATGAAAGTTTTATCTGATGTTTCTGTCTCGAGAAATTGATTTAAAACTGTGTTGCATTTATACGAAAGTTCATATATGTAAAATTTAGAAAATCTTAAACTTAAATCACCAATGGCAAAGCAGTATACTGATCACGTGTCTCCGCCTGTATCACGTGACCACTTTACTGCACTGCCATTGGTGGAGTTACAATTAGCTTTCTCTGGGATATCATAGTTTTCAGATTGATTGAATATTTGCTGAATTTGATCTATTTAAACCCTCTACTTTTATACAAAATTATATATATATTAATTTTCGTATAAATTTGACAAAGTTGTATATCAATTTCTCGAGATAGGAACATCAGATTAGCTTTCAGCCTATACCCCCTTTCATTTTTCCTTTACAGTCCCTTTAAGTGATTAATAAGTTACTGTTTAAGCTATTTGCATTGTAAGAACATCAAATATATTGATTTAATTTAGTCTTGAAACTCATAACTTGATTTTAAAAGTCGTTTTTCTATTCCACAGTTTAAAAGGGTCCCACTGTATGATAAAAACCTAAATCAAGGCCAGAAAATATCTTGAACATAAGTTATCTCGAATCAAACAATGCAGTTTTTTATATTGTTGCAAAACAAGAATACGACTATTTTAGCCTTTTATTTTCCTTTGAAAAAAAAATAAAACATTTTTATCTTTTTTTGACCTTGGACTTAGATTTTAATAACAAAGATAAAAAATAATAATTATATAGATTTTGTGTCATATTTTCAATCCAGTGTTTTTGTATTGGGAAATTAATTTGATCCTCTTCAATGCTCTCTGTAGGTGGTAGGAGCATCATTTTTTGGGTCTGTGGGGGCTTATCAAATTATATTCCAACAAAAAAATCCGCATTAAAAATCTGTTCAAATAACTTGTGGTAAAAATGATTGTTTAGGAAAATGTTGAAAAAATTTAGTGTTTGCCATGACCAACCTACTTACTTCAGAACGTGCGTGCTTTATTTTAAATTAATAATTCTTAAAATCTGTTAAAATATGTTGTGGTAAAAAAAGAGTATTTAGTTATGTTGAAAAAATGAGACTATTTAGGGGCCAACTATTCTTGATATTTAGGGGCCAACTATTCTTGAAAAGTCTCATTTCTGAATTTTCTAAACGGATGTTGTGACACCTGTAATGTCAATGGATTGATTGACTAAATTAATCACTAAAAAAATCTTCGACTAAGAAATTAAGACTATGCCACAAACTCTGATTTTCAAACCCGGCCCTTTGTCGTAGACCATAGATATTTCAGACAATAAATTCGGTTTGTTTGGAATATTTTAAGGCTTACGCCATCAGGCTGCAAAAATAAAGGTATTCAAAAATTTTAGTTTTTGGCTACATCATTCAGTACTATATATTTGTAAAAAAAGCGTGATTTAAATGAAAGTGTTCAGAAATGTGTCATAAAATATGCAAGTTTGTTAAATTTGACCCAGTGAGTGCATATTTCACTTGCTAACCCGATAAAAGAATCAAATAAGCAAATTTTTTATTTTATTTTAAAGTATATTAAGGATGACCCAGAAATAGTTTTGATTTTCTTCTAGCTAAAGATATACTACCTCCATTTGAAAAAAAAAATATGTTTTTTTACAAATCAGACAATCTTTTGGGGTAGCACAAAAAAATGTTTTTTTTTGTCTAATAAAAGTCTTTTTTGAAATTATAGCGTCTGAAAAAAGATTTAAAAAATGGAAATTGCTTGATCGGAAACAAGTAAAGCATGATCTAAAACAACTGTTAAAATGTTACACGATTAGTGGCAGACGAGACGGTTTAAAAACAATAATGGTCTAGTTGTTGATCCAATTCAACACAATTTTTTCATTGAACTTCTGTTGCAAGTGAGATGTGAGGTACACAACTTCCCAAGAGTATTTTCCCAAGTAGAAACTTCCCAAATGTGCAATTTTCCAAACTTCCACTTGTTCTAATTTGCAGCACTCTTCTCTCTATCTCATCCTAGGCTCAGACCTTGGCCCCATTTCAGCTTGCGGCGACTCAAATGGCCTAACCTAACCCTTGGGAAGTTGCCTCTTGGCACAGTTAGAAAGTTGCCTTGGGAAAATGCCCTTGGAAAAATACCTAACACCAATGATGAAACTACAATACCTAATACCCATGCCAAAATTGTATTTTTATGGAAAATTTGCGTGTAGAGTTGTTTAGATACAAATAGATAAAGAAATATAAGAATACAGATAGGTAAATAGATAAAAAGAAAGATTAACATTAATCTTACAAAAAGCATTCTTTGCATTATGCATTTTAAATTTTGTGCGCCGAAATAGAAAGATAATGGATAAATAGACTAAAAAATAGAGAGATAATTGATAAATAGATCCAAAGATAGAGAGATAATGGTTAAATAGACCCAAAAATATAGAGATAATTGGTAAATAGATCCAGACATAGAAAGAAAACAGATAAATAAACCCAAAAATTTTGAGATAATGGGTAAATAGATCCAAAAATAGAAAGATAATGGATAAATAGATCCTAAAATAGAAAGATAATGGATAAATAAATCTAAAAATAGAACGATAATGGATAAATAGATCCAAAAATAGAAAGATAATGGATAAAAATATCTAAAAATAGAAAGATAATGGATAAATAGATCCAAAAAAAAGATAATTATAGATAAATAGATCCAAAAACGGAAAGATAATAGATAAATAGATAGATATAGATAGATAGATTTTTGTACATGATGTTAGGTACTTTCCCAAAGGCCTTTTCCCAAGTGGCAACTTTCCAAGGGTATTTTCCCAATTGGCAACTTCCCAAATGTGCAATTACCCAAGCGGCAGCTTCCCAATTATGTCCTAGCAGCAGCGCTTGGCCCCCTAGCCCATCCTATCCGCTGAGCTCAGCCTCATTGCAGCCTGCGCGCCGAATCATAAGGCCCAACCTAACCTTTGCCGCTTAGGAAATTGCATATTTGGGAAGTTGCACTTTGGGAATTCGCCCTTGGGAAAATGCCTTTGGGAAAGAACCTAACACCGATAGGTAGATGATAGTGAAATTGAAAGAATGATTACCACGCATATAAAATATCTGCAACACAGCAAATTTTCCCACCCATTAAACCATATTTCAGCTTTTCCAAGCCTAGTGCATACCTATCTTGACCCTACCCATATTTATATCTATCTATTTATCTTCTTCTATCTATCTATCTATCTATCTATCTATCTATCTATCTATCTATCTATCTATCTATCTATCTATCTATCTATCTATCTATCTATCTATCTATCTATCTATCTATCTATCTATCTATCTATCTATCTATCTATCTATCTATCTATCTATCTATCTATCTAACTATCTATCTATCTATCTATCTATCTTCTTCTATCTATCTATCTATCTATCTATCTATCTTCTTCTATCTATCTAGCTATCTAGTGTATCTATATATATCAATCTAGCTTACTATGCAGGGAAGTAGATTGTTTTTAAATATTTTTGGTTCTTTAACTTTCAAGAAGCATTGCAAAAAATCAGAGATGAGTTTAAAACATACTTCATAGTTATTTGATTTAATTGCATACATTTTCTACCTACCTACCTACCTACCTACCTACCTACTTACCTGTCATCCTTTTTACCTTCCTGTCCTCCTACCTACCTACCTACCTATCTGTCCTCCTATTTACCTTCCGGTCATCCTACCTACCTACCTTTTACCTACCTGTCCTCCTACCTACCTTCCTGTCCATCTACTTACCTACCTTCTACCTACCTGTCCTCCTATCTATCTTCTACCTACCTGTCCTCCTACCTACCTTCTACCTACCTGTCCTCCTATTTACCTTCCTGTTTTCCTACCTACCTACCTTTTACCTACCTGTCCTCCTACCTACCTTCATGTCCATCTATCTACCTACCTTCTACCTACCTGTCCTCCTATCTACCTTCCTGTTGTTCTACCTACCTTCCTACCTACCTGTCCAGTGTCCACCTACCTACCTTCCTGTCCTCCTACCTACCTTCTACCTACCTTCCTACCTTCTACCTGCCTTCCTACCTTCTTCCTACCTACCTTCTCCCTACCTACCTTCTACCTACCTACCTACCTTCTACCTTTATACCTACTTTCTACTTTTCCACCTACCTACCTCCTTCGTACACACATGTCCATCTACTGTCCAATGTTCACCTACCTACCCCTAGCTCAGACTTGCCTACCTTTCTATCTGTCTACCAACGTACCTGCGTACCTGACTATACCTGTTTAACTACCAACCTCAAACCACCCAACCTCCTACCTGTCCACCTAAATACCTCCTACCGCTTACCTGTCCACCTACCAACATGTTATTTTCCACTTGATTACCTACCGGGCTCCTACCTGCCTATCTGTCCACCTACTTGTCTCCTACCTGCCTACCTTTCCACCTACCTGGCTCAAACCAGCCTACCTGAGCACCTATCTGTCTATAACCTACCTGTCCGCCTACCTGACTCTTACCTTCCTACCTGTCCACCTCGCACCTGGTGCCGGATAAAATTAACTGATTTTTTTATTAATTCTAATGGGACTCCCAATTATACTTGGGAATTCAGTGACGATATTCAGGTTTCAGGTTTATACCATCGAAAGTCTAGAAGTGCACAAAGTAATTGTAAAAAAAAACAAATATACATTTTTATCACTGCAAATTAGACAGAAAGAGAAGTTAAAATCAATTGTACAACTGTGTGACCCCGTAGCTACTATTGTTTTGATTTTACGTACATGTATATATTTGTATATATAAGTTCAAAATAGTTTTGTTCTTCTTTATAGCTCTTAAATAAGAGGAGTTATGATCGAAAACATGCAGTAGTAGGCGATAATATCAATACAATGAAGACGACTTTCGATTTCAATTTTGATTTTTATCAAGCTGTTAAACAGCATGAATACACAAAAAAATAAAAGTCAAGAGAAGATATCAATTAAAAAAGCTTCTCTTGTATAACTTGTAAGCTTGTAATTCGAAAAAAGCTTGCTAACAATAAAAATTAGGTTAAAAAGTCGTCTTCATTGTATTGATAAAATCGCCTACCACTGTACAAGATTTAAATCCTCCGTGCAATTTAATTTAGTTTAACATGATATGTCTATTGTCAATGTCTGAGCAATCTTTAAACAAGAAAAAGAAAACCAAATTGTGCAAAAGAAATCCCGACAAAAACTTTATGCAATTTTTAAATTTTGATTTGTGAATTTAATTTGTTTAGAGCTGGAAACTCATAAACCCGAGCGCCTGATCTCGATATCCACTATAGAAACTTTTAATTTGGGGATCTATAAAAAACTATTATGTGTATATTACTCCTCTGATCAAAGCTCGCTTTAACCCCTGACTGGATACGATAACCATGCAGGATATCAAATAAAGATTAAATTAATCTGCGGATTAACAAAAGATTGAGATCAAGAATTGATCTCGCTTTCCACAATACATGAGTTCCCAGCTCAGTAAAAATTACCAAGTAAAACAAATATTGTAAAAAATATATAATTGCATAATATACCTCTAAAAATTCATCACACCGTGTATTCATTCCCTCATGTTGAAAAAAATAAAACTCGAACATAACATTGAAAATGATTAAGTACATAGAAAGCAAAATTCCCGCATTTTTTCGAATCATTAATTGTATTATTGAAGGGGAAAGTTTACGTGACTATTTTCCTCTTCATCCTAGATTCCCGCATTAAATTAAGTTTACCCTCTACCCCCCCCCCCTAGGTAAAAAAGAAATATTTAACCCTGTTTAGGAAAACGAAAGCTGCAGGTTACTATGCACTCTGTGTATGCATTAAGAGCCGGAGGGCTCAAAGTCAAGGCCAATAAATGCATTTCCAGACTGCCCGGCGAACCTAGATAGATAGATAGATAGATAGATAGAGCTGAAAACAAAACATTTGGCTTGAAACAAGAAACAAATAATGGAGTAAAAGAATGTTCGTAACTTCAAGATGTAAAGGTAGTCTTTACTTCTCAAGAAATTAAATTCCTAAAAATCTATTATTCACCCATTAAACTGTGGAATAGGAAGACGACTGTAAGACTCAAGTTTGTCCAAAAAAAAGGAGATGTCGCAATGTATTCAAACCCATCTAACTTAAGATACTTGTAAAACTATTTGCTTTATCATAAATACACATGATTAAATGTCGTCTTCCTTTTTCACAAGTTTTATTGATCCACTGTATCTATCTTTCTATCTTTCTTAGAAAACCTAATTAAGGTAAAACTGTGGGAAGATTAAAGTTTGCAGTTTTTTGTCCAAAAGTTTTGCAAAAAAAATTGCATAAGAAAGCTATAAACTGTCATAAATAGTTGGGATACTATATTTGCAATATTCTAAAAAATATTTTTTTACAATTGCTCAGCTAAAAAAAAATATGCTTTCGGCTAATACTAAAGTAAAAGTGAGTTGTGAAGGTAAATTGTAAGTCTCAAAATTTGATGAATAACTCTTAAAAAAAAAACCTTTAGCGTGGATTGTCTTAAAAAATTTTCTTCTAAATTTTAAACAATTACTTCTATCTGAATCTTCTCAACTTTCCTGTCAATTTCCATCATTGCCTCAGCTTCATAAATCCGCATGTAAACCGAATTTGAAAATATTTTTTTTTCAGATAGAAAAATAGAGTAATTTTTTCTTTGGTCATAGGTTTACGAGGTAATCCCGATTTACAACAGAACCATTTAAATCTTTTATCTGATCAATAATGTGTAAGATATTGTTGCTTATTTAGCTTGCACAGTGTTTAATTCTGGTAATTATTTACATGTATCATTTAGAAAAATCATGATTTTAAATAATAAAGTTTAAAAAGGGAAGATGTGGATTTATTATTCATTCTTAATAAGATAAAGTTAAAACACGGTACTTTGCTTGTTATGTCTGTTTTTTTGTTTGTAACCATAAACGTCAAAACGGATGAACCGATCGGGTCCAAATTTTTTAGGGGCCTCATATCAAGGCCCCGGGAAGGTTTATGAATAGTGATAATCAGAAATTCAAACAAATTTCTCCAAAAATTTTTAATTTTTGTAAAATTTTGTAAATCCACGAAAAAATTTTAAATCCGCAAAAAAAAATTATTATTGCTTTATCGAAGAGAAAATGCGAAAAGATCAAAAGTTTCCTGATAGCCCAATTTTTTTACATGATGATGATGATGATGATGATTATGATTATGATGATGGTGATGATAGTGATAATAGTATTTCAAATTTTCTACTATTACAAAGATTTGTTCTATTTTCCTTAAACAATCATGAATTGTTTTCAGGTTGATATATAAAGAATTTTTTACATAAATATTTAATGCAACGTTGCAATTCTTCCTTCTGCACCTGTTTATACCCAAACTTTTGAAATACAAAATGGTTTTATATAATTCAGAATAGTTAAAGAAACACGCCACTAACTCTCAAAATGCTTGGTACACTGAAAACTCCGACTAATTAGAAGCACCAAACCGACTTTTAGGCAGTTATAAGCTTCAGACGGTAAAACGGAAGGGTACACCAAAACAATCATCTCATTTTTGTGAGAATTATGTTAGAAGAATGTTTGCCCCCCCCCCCCCATCCATCCCCAACCATTAAAGTTAGAGGGTTGATTTTTTAAGCGCTGTCCTTAAAACTTAAATTGTAAATATCTGTTGCATTCTTCACAATAACACCTTTTTTAGGCCACATAGATTCAGATCCCCCCTTTTAGGATTAATCTATAGATACAAAGTTGAAATCTCTGATTGTCTGTTTGTTTGTATGTCCGATCATAAATCATGAACCCTAAACCGATTTCCTTCACATTTCAATTGTGGAACTATGCCAATGTCCAAAGCTTGGTTAAAAATCCTGAGTTGGGTTAAATTTTATAGTGAAAGATTAGTTTCTAGGCAAAGTTGGGCTTTCAAGCTTATACAAGGATAAACTTGTCGTATGACTATTATTCTCTTTCTTATTTTTTATCATAAAGTGTCAGAAAAATTATCTATTTCTGAAAAAAAAATTTAGAACATTCTTAGAAAGTTTTTTCTTAAAAGTAAGAATGAAGACGCAAATCATTCCGCTGTTTATCTGCAAAAAAAACACAATGCGTGTTTTTAAGAAATTCTTTAAAATGTTTCAATTTTTTTAAAAGCAAAACTTGAAAAATACATGAATTGTACATTCCTCTATTTTACTTGAAAATGTCAATAAATAAAGGTTTAGTCCCTTTAAATATATACTTTAGACAACACTGTTGCATTTTTAAATTGCAGTTCAGTTATACAACATTTAGCAATTTGAAATGCTTTGCCGGGCTCATTTTAAAAATCCTCTAAAGTTTTAATTAAATTTCTGTTTAAAATAATAAAAAATATTCCAAAAATGTCTTTGCACATTGTAATATAGAAATTTTTGAGAAATGGTTCAATAAAAATTCAAGAAGTATTTCTTTTTTTCATATTTCATAAGTATTACTTTAAAATTGTCTTACACCTTTATCACTCACAAATTATATAAGGAAAAATGTAAAACAAAAAGTAAATTATTTTTTTTCTAGAAATGAGTATGTTGTTAAAATCGACGCATAAAACGTTAGTTCCGTTTCGCTTTGTTTTTATTTTTAAACTTTTTTTAACTCGATGGGTTTAACTATCGAACTGATTTTTAACTTTTTAACTTTTAGAAAAATTCATAAATGTCGTCTGTATACCTTAATTAATCCCTCACAAAGTAAAATGTACTAAAGCTTGTCTTAGCAATTATTTCATGTTCTGAAAGAATTAAAGACCTGTAGACTCCTTTGGTCATATTTAATCTTTTAGACTGGGGAAATTTGTTATCCACATACTAAACACATTACACACATAGCTCCATGGTATGTATTTTTGAAACGAGTCCTTAAAGGGAGTTTTCGAGAAAAATAAAAGGGGGTATAGACTTGCGGCGAAAAATTAGCGCTTTTGATCGCTACTAATCTTACTTATATCTGTTGCGTCTATAATGAGAAAATTGTTAAAAATGACTCATACCGAATTCAACAAATTCGGAAAGTTGCAACATTCAACTCGGATCGTAAAAAAATCAATTTGATCCCAAACAAATCATTAAGACATTACAACCAATAATGATCGATAATTTTTCGACGCATTCGTATAAAGTCGATATTTCATAATTATTTTTTTTGTTTTGAAAACATTTATTCATGTTTTGAGGATTTTTGACAATGAAGACGACATTTTCATATTTTCCAGGAATGTTTGAAAATCCAGCGCCAGCGAAATATTATTTTTAAAAACGTAATAAAAAATATTATAAAATATTAACTATATACAAATGCTCCGAAAAATATTCGATGATTTTTATTTGTAATATCTGAATGATTTGTTTGCAATTAAATTGATTATTTTACTATCCGTGTTAAATGTTGCAACTTTCTGAAAATGTATGAGCGCTATTTTTTCAGCATGAGTCTTTTTTAATAATTTTTCCTGAAGGACGCAACAGATAGAAATAAGATTAGCAGCGATCAAAAGCGATTATTTTTCGTCTTAAGCCTATTAGTATTTTTCGCGAACACTCCCTTTAAATCTCAGTTAGGATTAGAGCACCTTTTAAGGTCTTTAGACAACGTTAACAATTTTTGTATATCGTCAACGAAACGATGTTTAGAAAGAACTACAGCTTGTTTTTATTTTAAAAAGAGAGCCCTTTTTCGTTTTTTTTTCTTTAACCGATACGATCTGTTCGTTCTTTATAAAAAGTGAAAACTGTCTATCCCATTATGCAGTTTTGATTTACATTTTGATTTTAATGCTACCTTTAACCCCCTTTTGATGTTTAATAGCGAATGAAAAAATGTCGAATATATTGATGCAAATGTCTAGACTGTTAAAAAACATGTATGGAAACGTGATGTATAATCAAACTGCAATTATTACATAAAATGATACATTTTTTTCACCGTACTTTGTGTGCAAAATGATAATGACAAAATCTTATGCATTAACGATAGCAGTCTCTTTTATTCGATGCCATTTTATAAATGCACTTGTTTTACAAGGACATTATGCAGTTACGTGAAGGTCAGTTGCATGGTTCATATCCCCCTGCACCCCC
>NW_019396638.1:284302-296665 GCF_000591075.1 Eurytemora carolleeae | reverse complement strand
CTGAATCCCTCCAGTGGAATTATAAACCCCTAGGAAGGATAACTGAATCCCTCCAGTGGAATTATAACCCCCCAGGAAGGACATCTGAATCCCTCCAGTGGAATGTAAATCACCCTGCGTAAAATTTTGAATTGAAAAAGCATTTTTTCAAACCCCTCCAGTGAAAAAGAATTCCCTCCGGTGGTCTCCAGTGGAGTCAAAATCTTACTGCGAACTTCCATGACTCGAATTCACGCGGCCATTTTTTTCCCCCCTTTTGATTAGAAAATTTCAGTAATGATTTCGCTATTTGCAATATTAATTGATAAACAGTGCCTTGAACATTTTTAGAGATTTATCAGTTGCAATAAACTGCAAATTAAAAGATTGTTAGGATATTTCTGAAGTAAAGAGTTAACTAACTGGTTTAAAAACATTTAAAACATCTTTGGTTTTAGCTTTATATCGCCAGTCCGAGTAATTATTTTTGCAACTTTTTTTAAAATTAAGAATCATACACCTGTTTCGTCAATTCAAAGTCAAAAAATATTTTTTTTTGTAAAATATTTTATAAAAATTGAGATCGTTAAAAATGAGAACTTTTAAAAATCACGGAAAATACCATTAACGAACGGAACGTTCGGTGCTTAGCTAAATAACGAACGGCTACTTGAAAAGATTTTCTTTACGGTTTTAACGAAAGAGTGGCGTTGTTAAAATTAAACCATTTTTGAACACAAAACTTGAAGAGGTAAAAGTATAAAGGTCAGGTATATTCCCCTCTTGAAATAATTGGTTACTAGAAATAACGACGACATTTAAAGATAGTTTCCAATTTGCTAGTTTTTATGCGCACCTACACTTTTCTGTAGCCTTGGTCACGATGATTTTCAACATTAAAATTCCGACCTGCGATTCTGTACTGGATACTTTTTAATCTGAACTGGATACTTTTGGAATCTGAACTGGATACTTTTAAATCTGAACTGGATACTTTTGAATCTGAACTGGATTCTTTTAAATCTGAACTGGATACTTTTGAATCTGAACTGGATACTTTTGAATATGAACTGGATACTTTTCAATCTGACATGGATTCTTTTAAATCTGAACTGGATACTTTTAAATCTGAACTGGATACTTTTGAGTTAAACTTTTTCTCTCCTTTTCGGGAGATAAGCTCATCTCAGATTGGTCAAAACACATCAATATTTGACTAATGACAAAATTCACTAAAGAACATTTCGCTGACCTATATTCAGCTTGCAGTGCGAATGTTTTGAATTTTGCAGATTTTGCTGAATCATTTATTTTTGCAATGTAAACAGCTTTGCACTTTTATTTTCAGACTTCGAAAGAATTTTTTTTTCAATACTTAATATAGGTAAATACAGGGTGTCCCTCGAAACATAACACAAGCAAGGGGATTTCTGAAACGGGGGGTGCAATGACGAATTTGCACCCCCACCCCCCAGTCCCATATAAAAGAAATTGTTTCTCATAATTTTCTAAAATCTAGTTAGAGATGTCAAACTTGACATCTCTGAAATCAAGAACTTATACAAAGTAAAACATCCTTTAAAGTTTGAACAGTTGGTTAAAAGGAAAAAATTCATCCATTTATTTTGGAATATAATAGCCATTTTTGGGAGTTTCAAAAACATTATTTTAAGCGAGGATATTTGTCATTTTTTGTCAAAGTAGAAGGGTTTTTTTGAGTACTCAAAAATTCACTAAGAATGTCTCAATGTCTCAATGTCAATAAATAAACTCTTTTAAACAAAATATTAGAAATTTTATTTTTTATTCATCTTCATAATATCATGATGAGGCCGAGGGACAANTATA
Organism: Eurytemora carolleeae; assembly: GCF_000591075.1. Classification (NCBI taxonomy): domain Eukaryota; kingdom Metazoa; phylum Arthropoda; class Copepoda; order Calanoida; family Temoridae; genus Eurytemora; species Eurytemora carolleeae. Next base: position 294,838 of record NW_019396638.1, on the reverse strand, counting down.
AAAAATAAAATATAAGATATAAAATATAATATATATAAAATATGAAATATGAAATATAAAATATAAAATATAAAAAAGTATAAAAATTAAAAACATGAAACATATTTTTTTTGCTTGTAAATTTGTTTATACATATGAAGTTGTAACTTCAAGTTTAAAAAAGAAGGTCTATTTCGTTTATCTTTATGGCGGGTCACTCAAAATTATGTCTATTCCAATACCTTTAATGCTTACTTAAATTTAATAATTATCATGGTTTAAACTCCACTCCCAAAATTTTAGCATATTACAAAAACCAAGGATTTAAAAAAACATAAAATCGACCTAATTAAATAATTTTTTCTTTTCGCTTGTTGCAAATTTGTCATTTTTTTAAAAGCAAATAACTTTTATCTTTGGAATTTTACACGGAAAATTTAATAATCTATAAATACATTTAAAAAAGAAAATTGATAACCCTAATGATAATTTTTTATTGTCTAATGACAAATTAAAAGTAAGTTATTGCCAGTAGTGGTAAGAAAAAAGATATATATTTAAAATTTAATTTTTGATTCTTTTCAAAAAAAACCTCTTCAAAAGTGCAAATTTGACAACAACAAAATTTTTTTATTTTTTTCAAAAAAGATCTGCAATGCAGTTCTTTCAATATGAAGAAAATTGATCTAATCCTTACTGCTTCAAAGCAAAGATCGTGCCCGTTACTGATTTGATGATGCATGTTACTGCTTGAATGATGCATACCACTGCCAGGATGATGCATACCACTGCCTGGGTGATGCATGTTATTGATTGGATGATGACAATTCTGACTAAGATCAAATTTGCATACTATCTACTTTTTCGAATTATGAATATTTTAAACTTGGTGATTTTTAAAAACTTTAGAAAATGTTTGTCTTGCTATCATCGTGTTAAACTTTATTTACTAATAAAGAATAATAACATAATTTGTGTTGCACATTTTTGTTATGGAAATATTTTCTTAAAAATTAGTTTTTTCGCGTGGAGAACTATTTTGAAAAAGATAAATCTTCTGTTTAAAAGAATTTGAAACGTTCTTTCAACTGACTAATTACTCAAAGAATGTTTGAGGCAAAAACTACCCTTTAAACCTTTTTACAATTAAGAATAAAACATGTATCCTTATTTTCTAGCTGATAATTGATTATATAATTGTGGGGTTTCTACAAAAAGAATTGCGGATTTATATTGAAAATACCCAGACTAAGGTTTAATGGATATATGCCTATTTTTAAATGGAAAATCACTATATTCTTTTTAAAGAAGTAAATTATCAAAAAGAAATTCGTTAGAAAAATATCTGATCAAATATTCAAATATTCAAATATTCAAATATTCAAATATTCAAATTTCCAAATGTTCAAATATTCAAATATTCAAATATTCAAATATTCAAAATATTACCGGAGGTATAAAGAATATCGTTCAGATTTATTCAGACCAAGGTTATTTTTTGATTGTCAACTTAATGCCGCAAATTTGTTCAAAGATTAAAGACAACCTTGAATTCGTCTTTCTACAGTGTTTCGTTGGACACTCTCTACTAAAGTTTTAATATACATTATTTAATATTTATTTTGATTAAAATTACCTCTTTCTCTAGTTCTTGGGTATGCTTCTTATAAGGTTGTATAACAGTAGGCGGGCTGTTATAGGAGGGGGCGGGGCGGTACCCCTCGCCTTGTCTACTATACGGCGGGCCCGCCCCCCAGCCCGACATCAATGAGGGGATCTCTGCCAGGGAACGGTTTGGTGGGGGCGGGGTACAGCTTGCAGTCTGGTCTATTTAATGAAGGAGTGGCGAGAATACGTTCATTCTTAGAATTTTACTTTTTATGCATTTGATGTCAAACTTAAAACTTTCTTTTGCTTTAACTTGAAATACTTCAAATACTACGATGTCGGGGGAGAATATCTTTTTTTATGTTGATCTTACTAAAATCTATTTTGTTTTAAGAATTATTTTCAATTTGGAAAAAAATAGAATGTTAGTCTCCCTGCTTCAACAGTTTCAGTATATTTCTTCATCCAGGCCTAGTAATTATGACAATAATAATAATAATGCAGGGATATTCATAAAACTGTGGAATAGAATAACGGCATTTTAGCAATCTATTGTGTATTTAATGTCTTTATAAAGCAAAAAGTTTTACAACCAACTGCTTGAAAATCACTCTTTTAAGTAAAGTGGGACTGCACTGCACCAGGCACAGTGCCTTAAAATCATTAAGTTTAAAATTCAATTCTTATTTCTATTTAACAGTTTTATGATTCTTAATAAAATAAAGTTATTATTAATAATAATATTACTAATAACAATAACAATAATTAAAATAATAATACCAATATTTATAATGATAATAAAAAAATTAAAATAATAATAATAATAATNATATTGAAAATACCCAGACTAAGGTTTAATGGATATATGCCTATTTTTAAATGGAAAATCACTATATTCTTTTTAAAGAAGTAAATTATCAAAAAGAAATTCGTTAGAAAAATATCTGATCAAATATTCAAATATTCAAATATTCAAATATTCAAATATTCAAATTTCCAAATGTTCAAATATTCAAATATTCAAATATTTAAATATTCAAATATTCAAACGAATGTATCCCTACATGGGCCCAAAATATTAACATAAAAGTCCAATTCTGTTTGAAATCTGTACAATATAAAGATGAAACAGATGTTTACATTTTTTAATTACTTTTTATTTTAAATTAAGATTACGTTTTACTAGATAAAATTAAAACAAAAATGAAAGTAAAAATAATTATTAAAAAACATCATTCAGAATTGCCTTAAAGAATGTAAAAGTTATTTTCTCATGTTTGTTTCAAATACTCTGTTTTCTGTTTTCAAAACATTTGGTCAGCTCACATTTGCAAGATAAAGATGCATATTGCATAGTATATTAACTATTTAAAAGACTGTTACTTTGGTTCGCAATGCTATTTTTGGAAAGAAATATTCCCTTTTTTCGAGAACATATTTAAGTCCAACGTCTTGATAAATTATAAAACATCATGCAAAAATTAAAGCGTTATGGTAATTTTACAAAATATTCTTGCACATCCAAAAGAAGTTAAACTAAATTTTATTTTATTTTTAAAAATCATTTAATATTCGAAAGTATTTTTTTTTGAAAATCCGGGAACCAAATGTACTTCAAATAAAGTGTTGATAATAAAAAGAAGTTAGAATGAATGAAAAAGTACACAATATTTTCATATAACAGGATTTTGCCAATTGTTTGCAGTACATATTTCTGTACTCTCCTAGTCTTCAAAACATAAAAATGTCATTATTCCACGAAATCCTGCCAAAAATACGATCACGCTGTATACAAGTGTTCAGTGTTAGATACGTAATACGTAATGTACACAATAACCCCAGAAATTATGTTGGGGTGGCCAGACAGGGTCTATTGAGTAAATCCAAAGAGAATAGCATATATATTAGAGTGGAATTTAGAAAATCCCTCGGTATGAATTTTATCAGTCCCTTTCAGTCTGAAAGGGAGTTGAAAGTGTGCAATTCATGTAAATGTTCACAAATTATATGCAGTAGAGTACAATTAATGTTCCCTAGACTATCCATTTCAATTTCGATTTTTTTAAAGTTTTTAGATAAACTTTATAAAAGGAGTTAGGTGAATAAAAAACATCACTTGATTTAAAGTTATAACGGAAAATCATTGTCTGTAAAGAATGAAAGGCATTGAGTTTTTGTGAAATGTTCATTGGTCAATTATGAAACCACCCTATTTCATAATTTGGTTTTCTTTTAATATTAATTTTAGATTTGATTTTCAAAACATTTAGTTGAAGAAAATTTTTGAATTGAAAATTCTGGTTCCCAAATAATTTTCCTCTTTGAAAATTTGTCATTTTTAAACATTCAAATTGGGTCCGTACCTGCAGGCTACAATTATGGGAATTTGTTTTTTAATGAAAAAAATACATTAGATTGATTTCTATCCAAGCTCAGAGAATTGATTTAGAGAAAATCAAATAATTTTCAAGAAAACTTTTCTATAAAATGATGTTCCAGGCCCCAAACGGTTATATAGCACAAATATATGAAGTACACCTGCAGTATGGAAACAGTACAACAAAATGGCCGTGCTACACTATTTTCGAGTAAATTCCACTCTAATATATATTCTATTACTCTTTGAGTAAATCTAAGGCGATTTTGAACCTAGTCTGCTTTGAATTTTTTAAAGTCTATTTTGACAATTGTGAGCTAGTAGAGATAGACATTTTTGTGAACGTACAAATTTTTTTTGTGAATGATTGTGTCGTACAGATAAAAACGAGGGAATGAACAAACGATTTGTATAGTTCAGAGAAATAAAAGACTATCGTTTTTTTAAACGAATAGAAAAGCACAATCGAACGATAGAAATCGTTCTAACGAATTTCAAAAAAAGATAGTTTCTTTTTACTGAACGAAAGAATTTTTCTAAAGATTTTGAAAAAACGATAGTTTTTTACTAAACGAACGATTTTTTGAACAACCTATTAAAAAACGTGTAGTTTCTTACTGAACAAACGATTTTTTCTAAAAAACTTTTGAAATAACTATGGTCCTTTTTTAATGAACCTGCAATTTTATTGAACGAAAAGTTTTAATGAATTCAAACGATCTGATTTTACTGGTCCATCGTTTACCGATTAAACGAACGAAACAGAAAGTAAACGATATGTTTAAGAACGAACAAAAATCATTTTTTAACAGTTGGAAAAAAAGAACGAAATGGGTCGTTCACCCACAATAAACGAACGAAATGATAAAAAACAAAGGCGCCCATCTTTATAGTCTACATATATTATGTTTTGACTTTGTTGTATCTACCATCTAGCCTATTCTATTTCAATATATTCTATTATCATTATCATATTTTTATATTTTGTCTTTGTTGTCTCTTTAGTCTGTTCAGTATACTCTCTCTAGTGTATTTGATATTGTCTTTTTAGCTTGTCTATGTTTACTACACTGTCTCTATTCTATATCAATGTTGTCTATTTTAACTACGCTGTCTATATTCTATATCACTGTTATCTATTTTGACTACGCTGTCTATATTCTATATCAATGTTGTCTATTTTACCTACGCTGTCTCTATTCTATATCAATGTTGTCTATTTTAACTACGCTGTCTATATTCTATATTAATGTTGTCTTTTTTAACTACGCTGTCTCTATTCTATATCAATGTTATCTATTTTAACTACGCTGTTATATTCTATATCAATGTTGTCTATTTTGACTACACTGTCTCTATTCTATTTCAATGTTGTCTATTTTAACTACGCTGTCTTTATTCTATATCAATGTTGTCTATTTTGACTACGCTGTCTATATTCTATATCAATGTTGTCTATTTTAACTACGCTGTTATATTCTATATCAATGTTGTCTATTTTAACTACGCTGTCTATATTCTATATCAATGTTGTCTATTTTAACTACACTGTCTCTATTCTATTTCAATGTTGTCTATTTTAACTACGCTGTCTATATTTTATATCAATGTTGTCTATTTTAACTACACTGTCTCTATTCTATATCAATGTTGTCTATTTTAACTACGCTGTCTATATATTCTATATCAATGTTGTCTATTTTAACTACATTATCTCTATTCTATATCAATGTTGTCTATTTTAACTACAATGTCTATATTCTATATCAATGTTGTCTATTTTAACTACGCTGTCTATATTCTATATCAACGTTGTCTATTTTGCCTATACAAATTATACAGTTTGAATGAAGGTCCCATAATATCACAAAGCACTTAATTTTCAGTCAGGTAGAAAAATAAAGCTATCATCGTTTTTCTTGATCTAACAAAGGTGTAATAAGGTACCTTAATAAATCGGATATACCACTTAATAAATGGAGGGTCACGAGAAAGGACGTCTTCAATATCTTTTAACGTAAATAAGCTGTATCACAGTTTTACATTTCTTCTTAGATTAAAGTACAGTTGTGGTTGCATATATCAATACAATGAAGACGACTTTCGATTTCAATTTTGAATTATATCAAGCTGTCAAACAGCATGGATACCCATAAACATAGAAGTCAAGAGAAGCTGTCAATTAAAAAAAAGCTTCAATTTGATTATTTGTAAACTTGTAATTCGAAAAAAGCTTTTTAACAATAAAAACTTAATTTGAAAACACGTCTTCATTGTATTTATATAATCGTCTACTACTGTATCCAAGTGTTGTTGATCAAAAGAATATAATAAAAATGAATGACTATGGTTCAAGAGTTGAAAAAACGAACAAATGCGATCAAATACATCAACATTTAATGTGCCTATTTTTCTGGCAAGAAATAAATAAAGTTTAGTATAAAAGTTGTTTTGAAGATTAAATCTGTTTCTACAGATTGTTTGATTATCAATATCAAAAAGGGGATTAATTAAACAGATGTGTAATTTAAAAAAGATGGTCGACGTAAGGGTTCCCCCCCCCCCCTCCTCAAAGTTACTCTGACCATGAATCATTATAGAACATAATTTTTAATTTCACCATTGAAATATAGGTTTCAATTTTTCATAGATGAAAGGGTGCCCCAATAAAAAATGTCAATTAAAAGACGACATTGAGATTGTCTTTGATTTTGATTCATTAAAAGAAGTATTTAAAAATGGTTTTACGTTTTATGTAGACTAGTTTTTTTTCTGGAAAATATACCGTGATATCTCTGTAGGTCTATTTTGAAGGAATCAAAATCTCAAGACAAAAAGATTCCGTTGTTTAAATATAATTTGGCTGACTTTGTAAGATTTTTGTGTTCACAAAAAACTGCCCCGTGGATCAAAGACACCATAAAGGTCGTCATTAAATTCTCATGTTTTCTGGGCACCCTGTAGATACATGTCAATTTGATCTTTCGTCTTGTAATATTCGAACATGAATCAACTCTGAGCAGTAAAGTTACAGTACAGTACAGTACAGTATACAGTACAGTACAGTACAGTACAGTATACAGAACAATGGATGATCACATGTACAAAGTATGTACACACTGACACTACACAGTTAAGTTTTGTTTATTTTAGTTTTTTAACTCCCAAAGTTTTACAACTCAGTGCAGCATGACCAAGGTGCAGCGGAAATCCTGTGGCAAGACGAAACACTAGATGTTTAGCACATCTTTCTACGGATTAAACTAACTTAAATCCATGGAAATATTGGTGCAATTTAACCAGACATTTATAGACATCTAGATATCTAGACAGCTAGACATATTGACAAAGATATTATAAAGTGTAGAGGCCGCTACAGGAGAAATAATTAAAATTAGTATGATGGAAAATAAGTTAAAGACGGGGCAAAAACTTACCAGCCGTCTTTTTCTTCTTTATTGATTTACCAAAACATATTTTTGTTTGAAAGTGACGCATGAAAAATGATGCAAATATGAATTACCTTAAAATATTTATTGATTTGAAGAATCTATTTTTCTTGAATTTGTGGGAATCCGTCAAATTAAAAAATGCGCAATCTTTGTTTCTAACTCTCATACAGGCTTTCACTATCACTGGAGAGTTGCAGCTTAACTGCAATTTTGCAGCAAGTTTGCACCAAACTGCATAGGCAGCTTGGCTAGATAGATAGATAGACGGAGAGCAAATAGATAGATAGATAAAGACTGCAGAAAAATAGGCAGAAATATTAACTTCACTGTTCTCTACTGCAAATACGCATGAAAACGAAAGGATGAATAGTACACCAAGTACATATCTTGTGTGTACAACAAGTACATATCTTGTGAGTACAAAAAGTACATATCTAGTGAGTACAAGTACATATCTTGTGAGTACAAGTACATATCTTGTGTGTACAACAAGTACATATCTTGTGAGTACAAGTACATATCTTGTGAGTACAAGTACATATCTTGTGAGTACAATAAGTACACATACGGTGAGTACAACAAATATACGGCGATCCCAACCATTACGCACGATGAGTACAACAAGTATAAGGTACATAAGTACATATGTACATAAGTACATATGTACATAAGTACATATGTACATAAGTACATATGTACATAAGTACATATGTACATAAGTACATATACAGTGAGGTAAATTGTGTACTTTACTCTCTGGGAGCCATGTAACCATCTCAGGGTTCCCGAAGATTTAAATCACACTAGTTATTTTTTTAAAACTTTTTAAACCGTAATTTAGTAAATATTCATTGTGATTTTTTTCTACGGTGGTAGGCAATTTTATCAATATAATGAAGACGACTTTCGATTTAATTTTGATTGATATCAAGCTTTTAAACAGTATGGATACACAAAAACATGGAAACAGAGAGAAGCTGTCAATTAAAAAATCTTTTTTTTACTTGCTTGTAAACTTGTAATTCGAAAAAAGCTTGTTAAGAAATAAAACCTAAATAAAAAAGTCGTCTTCATTATATTGTTGTAATCGCCAACCACCGTACGCTTATTATCATTTTCATTTTCTGTCTTTAAAATCTTTATTTTCAGATACTCCCCCAACCAACATATATATGGCGGTTCCTGCAGTCAATATGGATTTTTTAATCTATCTGTCAAAGTATTACTTAAAACGTATGAACGCCCAGCCTTAGGTTTGAAGAGTAAGGTTGCGAAGTACAATGCGAAGTACAAGGCTTGATAAGAGAACATATTTTTGTTTAGATTTCAATTGAAATGAGACCGTTATTATTTATTTTTCAAATCAGTATTCCTTTACTTTTGGTATGGTTCTCGTAAAATTATTTTTCAAATCATCTAAAAACTTATTTGTCATTGCTTGTAAATTAAAGCCAAATGCATTACATATTTACATACAAGCATACTATCACTATGCGGGATATCGAAAAAGGATGAAAGTAATCTGCAGATTAACAAAAGTTCGTGATTAAGCATTGATCTTGATATTCACAATGCATGAGTTCCCATTTCAGTAAAAATAGAAAATAAAACTAATTTCAAATCTTTTTGTTCAGCGTGTGTGCAAAAAACCCCAAATTTGTTGAGACATTTCAAAACCTAAAGTTTTATATATACTAGTAGTAGTGCTGCACCACAGATCGAAACTTTTGAATAAATAACTTTTAATGCCCTAAAAAACGAAAATCGGTTCAGAAATTGGAATTAAGGTTTAATGTAATCTGAAAAAGGAACTAAAGGAATTTTAGAAAACTTTAACCGTCAATCAAACGTGAGGAGAATGTGAGGAGAATGTGGCTCGGACGAGAAATTGTTGGGGTTGGCCTTCCTCCCCTCGCTTAATAAAAGGTTTTTGTTTATCCCAGTGAATCGGAAAATATTCATAAACTGATTTCATAGTTTAAACTAAACAAAAATCTGAATACATCAAGCTCCAAAATAAAAGGTTAAATATTAGGTAAACGCGGATTGTTTGAAAAACTCAATTACTTAACAATGCATTTCCCTTAACTGCAGATATAGCTTTTTTCATTGTGCCATTTATTTATATTATTTTAGAAAAATAAATGTTAAATAAAAAATATCTAAACTTTGAGGATTTCTATTTTAGTACAAAAAACATTGCATAATTGCATGTATAATTTTATAGATGATGGATTAAAATTTGTGAATATTTAAAGGGGTTTAGATTGTCATTGAAGTAAAATCCTTAATATCCTATTTGAATTTAAACTACTAGACGTTCAGAGTGCTTCAAGTCCCATTTATTGTTAACATTTTTAGCTTTTGAATGTGGCTCTTAGAATTGGCGATTTAAATTGCTCCCAAATTTTGGCGGATTTTTATTCGATTTGGCGCATTTCAAAATGAAAACTGTCGATATTTTTTTTCAGGAAGTTTTTTTCAATTTTGATATGGTCCAAAAGTCTTCCTTCATAGGGTCATTTAAGGTCCCACACAAAATTTGGGCCTGATCGGACAAGAAAAGTACTCATATGGAAGCGCTATGATATACTAGATTGGACAGGTTGATAGTGAGACAACAATATCTTGAAGCACTGCGGATAGGACAGATTAGGAAATTTCTTGAGGTGCTGCGGCTAGGACAGATTAGGAAATATCTTGAGGCGCTGCGGCTAGGACAGAATAGGAAATATCTTGAGGCGCTGCGGCTAGGACAGATTAGGAAATATCTTGAAGCGCTGCGGCTAGGACAGAATAGGAAATATCTTGAGGCGCTGCGGCTAAGACAGAATAGGAAATATCTTGAGGCGCTGAGGCTAGGACAAATTAGGAAATATCTTGAAGCGCTGCGGCTAGGACAGATTAGGAAATATCTTGAAGTGCTGCGGCTCGGACAGATTAGGAAATATCTTGAGGCGCTGCGGCTAGGACAGAATAGGAAATATCTTGAAGCACTGCGGCTAGGACAGATTAGGAAATATCTTGAAGCGCTGCGGCTAGGAGAGATTAGGAAATATCTTGAACGCCGCACTGGGGCTAACTGCTGCTTAGTAAAATAAGGTCTCCAATTTTGAATGC